>NW_004797774.1:381103-390443 GCF_000002075.1 Aplysia californica | reverse complement strand
GTTGTTTTTTCTTCAGGGGTAAAGTAAGAATAGAACACTTGCTTGCGTAAGAATAGAGAGGATGTTTGGAGGATCGTGCCCAGCGGGCATGTGGGGAGACAGTTTGTTACAACGGGTTCTGGATGTCAAAAGTAGTTTGTTGGAGCAAGCAAGGTTGGTAGACAGAACAAGAAGCCGTTAAATACTAATTAGAATGAAGAAAAAGTTGTCAAGCGGTGATTAAAATTTGAAGTAGTAAGACATGTAACAGGATTAAAGAATATGTTGTTTTTAAAACTTTTTAGTACTATTTTTTATGTAGGTGTCTTTACGCCCCTGTTGACACGGTTTTTAGTTCAGATCATTTAAGACGAGGAATTCGATCATGACTTGCAAGGCCGACAGGGGCTGAGCAGGATCAAAGAGTCTACATAACAAGAGGGGCCACTTCTCTCTTTGAGCCAATTATAAAAGTGTCCTCAAAATTCGGTGGCGCCCTCTTCGCAAATGTGCACCGTTTGCGAACAGAGTTACCCTACTTGAGTTTAAAAAAATCAAAGTGAAACTAGCAAGCTTTTGAATAAATTTAGGAAGAACGCTTTTAAAAAATGGTTACGCTGACAAAAAACCTCTTCCGGAGGAAAGGGTTATTGTTTTCTTCGTTTAATTTGACTTTAGAATGAAAGGCGAGAGGTCATTAAAATTTCTTTAAAACCTAAAACTCAACACTGAACGAACCCGAACAGCTGGTGAACAGCAGTCGATCTGCGCACGCAAGGAGGTGTTATTCCCATTCTTCTGAAAAAAACCGAAAGAGAGCTTCAAAACAGACTGCAGCGCCATCTGAGGCAAAGCGAGAACTTCCGGCGGACACTTTTTTGGCTGAGTGGCCCATCTTGTTATGTACTTTCTTTGGCAGGATGCAATATTCTAGCAGAAAGACTGAGACAATCGATAAAAACATAGTGTTTTCTCCACCTACGAGAATGAATCCGGGTCTCCTGAGAGCCACTGCGAAGCGCCTAGCCGCTACACCACAGACGCCGGTTAGGGCGGGGATATTAGAGAGGCCTTGGCAGAGGGGAAAGGAAGTTAAATGTAGGATGGCAATGGGTGTTATTGATGAATGTTCTTAATGGAGTTAGGGAATGAGAAATAGGGTAAGGGAGATGAGGGAGAAAGGGAGAGATAGGGAAAACGAGAGGGAGAGAGAGACGCAGAGAGAGAGACTCAGAGTGAGAGAGAGAGAGAGAGAGAGAAAGAGAGAGAGAGAGAGAGAAGGAGAGAGAGAGAGAGAGAGGGGGGGGGAGCAGAGAGAGAGAGAGAGAGAGAGAGAGCGAGAGAGAGACGGAGAGGGGGGGGGGGGAGACAAAGATGCAAATGGAGACAGACAGACAGATCTCAGGAGAAAAAGTGAAGAAAAAAGAAAATCAAGAAAGCAACGCGTGATTGTGAGCAATCTGTTGGCGTGATGTGTAGGCAAATGACAGTGACCTATACTGTCACTCTCGGCAGCAGCATGTATTCCTCTTTCGAGTGTAGAGACCTTTTAAAGAAATCTATGTGTATAGATGTATGTGTGCGTTTGTTTGTATGCGTGTGCTATTGTTTTTTGTGTGTATACTTGTGTTTCGACGCCACTTTGTCTGGGCGTTACTTTCGACCTGATGATAATATTATAATAGTTAAAAGGCCGCAGACAGACTGACTGACTGACAGACAGACGAACAGACAGACAGACAGACAGACAGACAGACAGACAAACAGACCGACAGACAAACAGACAGACAAACAGACAGACAGACAGACAGACAGACAGACATTTACACATATAGACAGACAGACAAACAAAACAGTTCATTTCACAGGCACACAAACTATCCATCAAGTTTTTAAAAAGTGACTGACAATCTTCACTTTCTTCAAAAACAACAAACTTGTTCCTTTCTGTTTTGAATATACATTTTTAATAAGTATGGTATTATAATCTTCCCACATTACTCCCCACATGCCCAGCATAAAAATAGTTGTAGTTGGTTTAGAGTTAGACCGAAAAACAAAGAAAGAAAATGACTCAACACTAATTTTTGTCTGTTTTTACTTTTAATGAGCAAATACATTCACTACATCTCAGCCAATCCATAAACTAATCCCACTACCACCCCCTGCCCACCCTCCCCACCCCCACCCCCACCCCATCCTTCTTGGTACTAAAAGCATCATCATCTACAGAACAACGTGTCGTCCTTGTTTCTGGAGACAGCGCCAATGACTCAGCTTGCCTGAAGTCAAGAGCAAGGTCAGGGACACTTCTGAAATACACAAAGAGGAAACAAAAGAAACAATTAATAAATATTACGAAAAAAAGACGGTATAATGTATCTTAAGCAAACAATTCATTTAATTTTAAGATATCATGAAAATTTAAATAGTATTATGTGAAAAAATAAAACATTTCATAAATATCACGAAAAGAACACTGTATAATGATATAATGTAACTTAAACAAGTTTGTTAAACAAACAAAAAATAAATATCACGAAAAGAAAACGTCGTAATGTAATAAATGATGTCATGGTCTCAAAGCACAGTTATTGGCTGTCTATTTTTTTTTTTACAATAAAAAAGGGATTTTCCATTTCTTGTTGTGTTGAAAAGGCTCTGAACCTGATTCGTCGAATCCCCAAACTAACGTAGGTAAGGGTCGTAACATATTGCGGTCCGAGTTTTTGTAGTTGTTTTTGATATTGTCGTTGCAATTGTTGCTGTTGTTACTGTTGTTGTTGTTGTTGTTGTTGTTGTTGTTGTTGTTGTTGTTGTTGTTGTTGCTTTATTAAAGGGGGGGGGGGGATTGGAGGGGTAATTTTCTATTAAAGAAAATTTTTCTCAATGCTTTCCTGGCCAATTTTGTGACTGGGACGAAAGTGAAAACGTTTCAATACTTAAATGTTTAACATACAAAACAAAAACCTGCTTTTCTGAGGTTAAGAGACGTTTCACCAGCCTTTTCACCAAACCAATTTTTGTTAAAATAAAATATTTCTTCTAAAATTGTACGAACCCATTGCCATAATTTAGAATCAGAACGTAGACTGATGTTGTTGTTGTTGTTGATGATGATGATGATGATGATGATGATGATGATGATGATGATGATGATGATGACTTTTATCACGTTCTCTTTTGTGGAAAAGTTCTGCGTTTTCCTCAAGCTTTGATTGAAATTTTAAAAAAACCATAGGTTCGTTGATTTTCTCCATATATAGACAAACTGACGTTTTCATGACTGAATTGTATTTGTTTTAAGTTCAATTGAAACTGCTGCAAAGTTGATCAAGTAATTCCCTTTTACATAGCTACTCTTATTTTTAGACACCCGGTATTTCTTCATTAAAGACCTAACCCATTGACTGTGTCAAACGCCTCGTGGAATACATTAATTAAATCTGTATTGTGATTGTAACAACAGTTTCTTTCTCCTCCATCTTTTCCCATTCCCAGGACTAAATAATATTTTTGTTCAATACAGTACATTAGGTACTTCCTCCCACTGTATCGTTCACTCTGAATCTGTCGCTGAATGTCACTCTCCTTTTACAATTAGCACCCCAAAGTCTTATTCCAAATTCAGAGACGGGTGTGATCTCTTCGGAGGATTTTGTTTTTTCATGCACCTAGGAGAAAACTCGAGCTCCATGCATATGGTTCAAGCTATTTAGGAAGCCTACAGTTATAGTAATCACAATCAGGATGTATACCACGTAGAAGGAACATAACGGGTGTCTCCGAGCTCCCGTTAGTTAACGGCAAAAAGGGCCAATTTTTCATGATTAAAGTAAAGAAGAAAAGCCTTTGGCCAAACTCCCAATCTCTCTGGATTCTCGGTTAATTGCACAAGCACTGAAAATAACAATGCAGCACAGGCAGACCTAATAGACAAAATGCAGCAGACCAGGAAACTAGGTGTAAATGTCTTATAAAACATGACAACGTGACCTCGGGCAGAATAACTCTCTACCTTAATATCTGGTTCTTTTCTAAACCTACGTCTTTGACGCAGATGCTAGGCACTTCGCTGTTGCTTGCAACAACAACAAAATGGGTTCGATTCCCATATTAGGACTAGTTTGATCGAGTATCTCTCTCTTTCTGCTGAGACTTTGTACCAATCTCAGCACGCGTTGACCTTGACAGTCTAGGACAGGTGAAAGTCTGTCTTCTATAGTATAAATTGTGTAAATGAGAGCGTTAAGAAAAAAAACACCCACAAGGTACAAGGTTCTTTTCGAATGTCGTGTTTCTGTGAGGTCAAACTCAACTGCCACACAGGGATATGAAATTACTTTCAGTGGTATAAACTCTAACTGAGATTGTTGCAGTTGACGATTTCTTGTTCAAGCTGAAAAATGTAAATGGGTTCTGCATTTAGCAGTTAAACGGTAAATGAAATAACTAACTCACTGACTGTGTCAAACGCCGCGCGGAACGTATTAATCAAAACAGTATTTTGTACTCGAACAAGTTTTTTTCCTGCTCATTATTTTCCTGGACTAAATAATATTTTACCCTATACCGTACATTAGGTGCTTCCCTCTCACTATATATATTTCACTCTGAATTTGTCTCTAAATTTCACTCTCCCGTTCTTACTCTGCTTCTCCCAGTTTTGCTTTCCTCTCTGTGCCTCGCTTTCTTCTCCCCCACCCACCCCCCGTCTCTCTCTCTTTCTCTCTTTCTCTTTCTCTCTCTCTCTCTCTCTCTCTCTCTCTCTCTCTCTTTCTTTCTCTTTTATTGTTCTATCAAAGATGTTGATTCTGTAAGTTTCTTTCTGTGGGTGTTGTTACAGTCGGGACAATTGTTTACGGATCAATATTATCTGGTAAATACAACTATCAGTAAGGTAAAATAAACAAAAAAACAAAAAAAAACAAAGCAAAAACAAAACAAACAAAAAATAAACAAACAAAACAATGAAGAAAATACTTGTTCTACACTAGCAATTGCAACAACTGATATACATAGGAAGTTCCACATAGTTCTCTGATATGCTATTCTTTGATGGAACTTTATTTTTGTCCCTCGAGTATTCTAGATCCTCTGGAATTGGAAGGTCATGTCCAATGGGTTAATTATTGTGCTTTAAACTTCAGTTTAACGATCTAAATAATCTCAAAATTCCATACTTGGCGTATTTAGTTTCTAATTGAAATTAGATACGCAGCTCAATATTGATTTTTTTTTTAAACCTAAGAGTTTATAACGGTCATGCGGATGTGTCAGCATTTTATTCTTACTAAAAGGGTGAAAATATTTCTTACAAATGGTATTATGTTCTCAACATAGCCCTTTTACTATTATTTCGTAACCGAAATCACTCGTGACAAGTTCATCGACTTTCCATGCCAACTTGTGGTTGTCATTAATACCATGTAAGTAGTAGGCCTACGTCTGCTTTTGGGTTTTGCTGTTGCTTTTTTTATAAATAGGCCCTCGCATCATACACGTTATCGATGTACAGAAAAGTGGGAAGACATGGAATAACATCAAGAGGCTAGCCCAGGATAGAGAAAAGTGGAGGGTGTTTGTCCGTGGCCTATACCCTGATGCAGGGTGAGAAAGGCAATGATGATGATGATGATCATCCACGTTGTTGACGTGGAAACATTAAATTAGCTTACTGCCAGTGTCTTTATTCCACAAGATTTCCAGATAAGCACGTCATCTATTATTTTCCCTTTTCAGAATACAATGTAATGTACAGACTATGATGTATATTTCTTTTCAAGAAGCCCTTTTCAGAATAAAATATGCAATTTGCTGATAACGATATATAATTATTTTTTTTACAAGAAACTCTGAAAACAAGACTTGCATGCGAAGTAATCTATAATTAGTGATGTTCACTGCGGCATGAAGTCTGATGACTGAGAGTTGGACTATTTATTCCGACAAACAGTGTAGTGACGGGGTGCAGCGTCTACGTAATCAATTAATCACTGCTTTCCTTCCACAATTTGGGAACACCGTTGCTGTCAAAATCACGCAGAGACGCAGGCCTTATCAATCCAAATAGACGTTTATAAAATCATGTACGAATGAGCCTGCTCTATGACAGCACGTATAATCACTAAAATTAATCTCATATCATTATAAGAAACAAAACAAAAACAAAACAAATCAGTGTCTCTTTTTTGTTATTCTGGACGTATTTTAAAACTCAATAGAAACTACTAATTTATCACATTCTATTCATAACCTACCAATAATCGAGACCAATTCAGTATACTGGGGGAAATATTAAAAATGAGTTTAAAAAACTAACCCCTTGCCCTCCTCCCCCTTCGAATTTGGGTCACTATCATAAGCAGGTACAGACGCTGATTATCATCAAGCTAACAATCAGACTGGCCTAGTCTATCTAAAAAGGGTATGGAAAGTCCAACATAAAATAAGCTCTTGTCGGCTGCTAGTGCTTGTTTTTTTTCCCTCCACTTTTCACCCCGCTATAATATCAGGTCATGGCATGATAATGACATCAACTCTAGGCCAGTCAAAAGCAAGGTCAAGATTGCTAAATTCTAAACTTAATTGATAATAATATTATCATTTCTGCTATTTGACCTTTTGACTGTTTGTCTTTTCGCATTGCCAGTTTAAATTTACTCATGCAAGTTAAAATAGGGAGTTGAATTGGTAGTAGCGTGCCAAAACAGGTAAATTTTGCCTTTTAAAGAAGAAAAACCTGGTTGGCCCTGACTGAATTAAAACGAAATCGATTTACAGTGTGCACAGGTATTAATCTAGGCTCTTCACCGTTAGACGCAAGATACGGAAATAGGACAGTTTTTTTTTTTTATCGAGTACCTACATAATATTATGTCTGATGGTATTTTTTCCCCGCTCAGCCGCGCATGGCAGGATCGAAGCAGCCCTGCTCCTAATGGTCTATAGTGTGCTAATGGAGGCATTAAACAATAACTTAGTATTACAATAACAACCCTCCCACACACTCCCTCGGTTATTTTAGTAATCTCTAAGAAGGCGGGACTCTAACTTCCCTCAACGTATAATCATCTTCCTCTATTCCAAACACAGTCTTTTTCCACGGGACAATGCCAAAAGCTACTTTTTAAATCCAAAGTAAACTCAATGTTTAGAAGAATATTTTAGAAATAACGCGTAGTCTAGTAACTGAGAATTTTTAGCTGTAAATTTACTTATCTTTTTCCATTTCATGTATTACTTTTGTTATCATTCATGTATTTATTTTCATATTTATTTATCTATTTATTCAATAGCTATTTTTTGGAGAAAAAAATTTAAAAAAGGGGGGGGGGGGGTTCCAGCATCATAATGGACACACACCATGCCATTCAACATTACAAAACATTTTCACGTGGCACCAAAAGAGGGGAAATCTTTGACAAATTGCCAGGAAAACTCCAAGAGTGTTCTTGATTAGTAGCCCAAACTCTTAAACCACCCCCAAGTACTCCATCTCACTCCTCGCGACACACAGTACTATCGCCGCTCTCGGCGTCTGCACAATGGCCGTTACAAGAGACGGATAGTACTCCTGCAGCACTCAGTAATCAGGCTTATCCGCCTTCTGCCTTTATCCCCCCCCCACCCCCTCCCCACTTTACCTCATTCAAAATCTTTCCGCATCTCGTGCCCACAAAACCCCAACAAAAACAACAATAAAAACAAATAATAATTAACACCCCCCCCCCTAAAAGCAAACTAACTCAAATTCAAGCTTTCTCAAGATCAAACTAAGTGAACTTTGTAATAAAGGAGTCCTTTAGCCTATGTAATAATGCAATATCATAACAGCCGGGTTATATATGATATATTATGAGCACACACATTATGAATATCACCCATCCTTTTAAAAAATTACTATTAAAACCTCATCAACCGGCGACCCCTACTTCTGCGGCCAACTACCCCTGAGAAATTAAAAAAAAGAGAACCATAAATGGTTTCTCCTCCTCTTCTCCCTCACGATTTCTCTCAGCCAGAATTAACACTGCACAGAGAATGTGGCTATTTCTTCATGAATATTAATGATCTTGTACCAGGTCGCCGTTTCCCTATGTGCTCGGACTTAGAAACGGCGGAGCTATCAATACAATCAAATTAATAAGTTAGGTCCGGAAAATAGATGAAGGAAATGTGCTTAATAAAGACTGGACCGACTGGCTGACACGGCGCTAGAGTGGCTGGTCACACCCACTTTGCTGTCTACTCCGATAACGTCAATAATGTATTCTTGGAACAACCGCTTCTCAATTAATCTCCAGTCTGATATTGGTTATGTTTAATGTTCCTTTCGAACTTCTTTTGGTTATTGTAGACTGGAGGGCACTTGCGCGGTCACATTAGTCAGAGACAGTACTTTGAGTCGTGACAAAGGATCACGAGAGAAGTCCAAGAGTATATCTCAGAGACTCCTGGTCAAGTCCGAACCCCATGCCCTCATGTTAAAAGGCTCGTTAGACACGGCAGAAACGATAAGTATTAATCATGTTAGACTAATTGAGGTCCGAATCCAAGAATCCCAGGTTACCGCTCTCGTAGACCAGCTTAGAAATAACTCACGTCGCAGTTTGTTATGTCGGAACCCTAAATCCCTCGGTTAAAAAGCTGATATTTCAATCACTGTGTTAAGTTTGCCATTGGAATAGATCTATCTTGGTCTGAGCTTCCAACCACAACAGCCTCTCCCTCCAACCCCTAAAAAAAACCCCGTTGACCTCATTTCTCTTTATTCAGAAAAAGACTATTTTAGACATTCCTATTCATGTGCATTATCTAGATCTAGATACACATTAAAGTAGTTCAACCTTTAAAGCATCTAAACTATGGGTATATCTGATCCTTTATATTATTATATTGGATTTTTCACAACTGCGTTTACGAAGAGTCGAGCTTTGGGCTTCATTTCGTTTCTTACCTGAGCTTAGCGAGACAGACTAATTTTACATGCAAAATCTCATACTAACACTCGCACTCATCAACATCTACTTCAGGAGTTTCAAAATCCCCGTACCATGGGTCAGATGAGCCCCCTAGGGAAATATTTAGTGGCCCCAAATTGACAATAAAGTAAAGCATTACGCTACCTCAGAATTGCAAAGTTCTAACTGACAAGTTTAGCCGTTTTAGGTTACTAAGACCATGAGGTCAGAAACCAAATGCTCTATTTGTTCTATTTATAAAAAATGATAAGAATATTGGGAGTCGTTGTCAAGATATTTAAATAATTGCATTCGAAAAAAGTTAGACATATTGGGAAACTAAAAGATTTGGACGTCAAATTTCTCAAAACTAGGAACTAAGTAGACCTGCACGTTTT
>NW_004797774.1:373603-376103 GCF_000002075.1 Aplysia californica | reverse complement strand
TAACTGCCTCATCTTTGACATAATTTACGTCAACAACAAAAAACAACAACAGCAACAACAACAACAACAACGACAACAACAACAACAACAACAACAACAACAGCAACAAAAACAACAACAATAGCAGCAGAAGCAGCAATAGCAGCTTAGCAGCAACACAACGACAGCAGCAATAAATAACAACAACGACAAGAACTGCAAAAAGTTGAAGACGTTCGATATAATAATTATGACAAGATGAAATTAAATCTGAAGAAGCCTCCCTCATGACACTCTTCTGCAGTCATGTCAAGATTCCTTCGGTCAGGGCAATCAACAAACTAGACATGAAGCAGGGTTGTGACCATTCTTAGTCCGTGATTGGCCACTCCATGCTGCCTTTGACATGGTTAAAGATTTCCTTAATCAAACACTACATGAATCGATAGTGCTGTCTGTGTTATTCCACATGCTATGTTTTCTCAAAGTGAATAGTCTAACAAAGCTTCGTTACATACGGGAACAACGTAATAAATCTTCTAATTAGTCGAAAAATCATTGATTTATTTGTTCGGTTGTTTTTTTTACTGATAGAGACCGAAGCCCTGCCTTGCAGGCGTACACCGATTGTTTTCTTCTTATCTTATCGTTCTTTTTAAAATATATTTATTAACGTTTATTGGGGGAGGGGATGTTTGTTTGCTTCGTTTGTTTGTGTGTTTGTTTGCTTCGTTTGTTTGTGTGTTTGTTTCTTTGTTTGTTTCTTTGTTTAACCTTAGAGTACTTGAGAAGGAAAAAAAAAAAGAATAAGCATGATTGGAAATAGCAATTATTTACTTATAAAACATCAGTATACATGTTGTAACTTTTTTTTACACAAAGGCGTAAGAAACGTCGGTAAATATCCAACAGATCAGAAGCCCAGGTCTTTTACTTCTTAAATAAAAACATCAGTCAGAAGTAAAAGACCTAGGCTTCTGATCTGTAACAAAGAAAGACATAGAAGGTCATTTTTACCATCACCTACCAAAATGCTTCCATCTTAACCATCTTGTATAAGTATACTTACGTACGACCTTAGAGCATGCATCAAAATAACATTGAGTGTGTATCTAGCTTACGTTTATTTTTGTTTATATTGCTGCTCATCTATATTATGCATGTCGTGATTGTAAACCTACCTGTGTGTGCATTGGTGTGTGTGTGTGTGCATATGTGTGTGTGTGTGTGTGTGTGTGTGTGTGTGTGTGTGTGTGTGTGTGTGTGTGTGTGTGTGGGTGTGTGTGTGTGTGTGTGGGTGTGTGTACACGTGGTGAAACACCAAACCAATGTGCCAGGATCTGGACAATAAAGATGTATCTTATCATATGTAGTCTAGCAATAAGTCTCCCGAACTCGTAGTCATGAGGTGAGTGTCGGGGATCAGGTCGAGGGTCAGCAATGAGGTGAGTGTCGGGGATCAGGTCGAGGGTCAGCATTGCCTGACGTTGTGTAGTCCACTTGGGAAAGGCAATTACACAAGCGTCTCCATTTTCACAAATTTGGTGAATGAATTCGAAGTCATAAACAGATAAAGATCCCGTCATTACTTTAGTGTTTTAGCAAGTGGGTGGTTGGTGGGTGCCCTTGTGTGACCTTCTCCTTTTTTCCTATCTAACATATATTATTCTTATCTCTCCTCCTTCTTTTTTGTGCTTGTTGCTCTCTTGTAACACCTGTAATCTTGGGCACTTATATGACCTATTGTGTTGCAAGTGCCGTAAAACTCTTACTAAAGCTAGAAAGCAGTGTAATAATATTATTATGCTTATAAGGAAGTTGAGGTTGTTGCAGAATTGCAATTTGTATATACATTGGAACTTATCATTTTTTAGCTGTGTACATGTACTTTACTCGGATTTGTGAGCCATGGTTTAGACGCTTCACCTCGAACAAAATTAGCTCTGATGTACTCCCCTTTAAAGTTGGCATTATATGATTGTTTTCTTATTAAACATGTCTGGGATTGATTATGTTTTTGAAAAAAAAAACTCTCTCCCGGGATCAATGCATCGGTGTTTTCAGGCAGATCAGAAACACCGGCTTTCCCTCTATGCTCGAGAGTTCACCGAGGAACTCGTTACACAAAGAACAACCAAAACCTAATTTAAAAAATAAAAACAACAGCAAACAAACCAAAACTCATTCACAATCGCATGCGTTCGCTATGTGGGAAATTCAAGCTATTTTGCAAATCAATGGACTTCCAGCTCCCTCATTGCACACCCAACTTTGACCTTTAGTTCTATGGGATAACGATATGCCATTGTTGACATGAGGGTATGTTTGCTTATGTCATGCAACGTCTCTCTGATCAAACGTGAGGTCAGTGTTCTATAACTGTTACCCCCATCCCCCCCCCAACTCTAATCCTCCCAACTCACAACCTCCCAACCCCTCAATCCTTTTCTGCTCTCCGCTACCTCTTCCCCTTCTCCCCCCAACAATTCTCTCTCTTTGACTATCACTCTCGTTCTTCATC
>NW_004797774.1:356887-373412 GCF_000002075.1 Aplysia californica | reverse complement strand
CCCTTCTGTCTCTTTCTCTCGCATACACATCAACTCAACAACACTCAAAAATACACCCACACACTCACGCTCGTACACACAATCGTACAAACGTCAGAAAAATCATTAAACAGAACCCCCTCCCCCCTTTCCTACTCACCCTCAAAGAAAAAAGAACACAACACAGGAATCAAAAACAAATACTACAGAACACAAAAAGAAAATTCCCCGCATTGAATACCGTTCCGGAAATTTAATATCCTTTTACTATCGTCACACTCACTTCCCGGGACAAAGAAAAAAAAAACGAAATAAGGAGCGGAGAGAAAACAAACGAATTGACAACCTTTTCAGCTCTATGGCAGGCAGAGCAGAAGTGGCTGTTCAATCATGCGTTTCGAGCAAGTCAGGCCAGGTATAGCACATAATATTATTTTACGTCCCGTTTCACTGTGTTCAGGAGACAGGAAATCGGACTTTAACGTTCCTCTCCGATTGTATTAAAGATGAAACAAACGAGTTGGGACGACTTAATCACACCCCCGCCCCTTTCCCTTTTCTAAAAAATATCCATATTTAAAAAAACCCTGTTGGAGACTAGAATTGTTGTCATCTGCACTATAGTTCGACAACCTATCAGCTGAGCTAATCGTGAGCACGCATTAAATACCAAAGCTAGTGTTCAATTCTGAACTGTTTTCAAGGAAACGAAAGATTGACGGAACCAAAAAGCGCTACAAAGACACCATGAAAATGTCTCTGGAGGACTTCAACATTAAATACTGCAGAGAAGGAAAACTTTGTTCCTGACAGACCCAGATAGAGAGCAACAGTCACAAGGGGAAGCAAATCATAACATGAGGCCTCACGAACAGGAAATGCTGAAGCCAAGAGAGAATTCCGCAAGCTGAGCACATTAACAATTGGAAGTCGAGCTTTTAACTGTTCAAAATGTGGAAACATTTTCTACGCCAGAATTGGTCTCATGGGCCACAGCCAAAGCCAAAAGTCATCTTAATCTTTAACTCTTCTAACTCTTCTATTTCGCGGGAGAAGTATTTCCCTCTGCGGTTGTATTGGTCATCGTCAGAATTGACGGACAAGCCCAAATTAATTCAGAAAACAGTCGTATGCTTTTTAAATGACTTTTTAGGTTCAAATACCACATATCACTAATAGCTTTGAGGGTGCGGTGGTGGAGCAGTTTGTAAGCTCGTCTCCGAAGCGGAAAGTCCGGGTTCGAGCCTCGTTTCGGACACGGATTTTTATCGCCCCCCCCCCTACCCACCCTGCAGTAATGGGTACTTGACTTTGAGTTGGGGAAGTAAAGGCGGTGTGGAAAGAAACTGGCCACCATTCCACAATATGCCGGAGGTCCAGAAAAGTGTCTCACTAACAAGACAATCCTCAATGTCCGGATGCGGGAACAACTTTACTTTACTTTATTCATATCTAAACGAACTATACGGAGTTGTAACAGGTTGGATCACTTGAGAACATTGCAAATATGTTGTATCAAGATCCTCAAGATAAGTAGCTCATTTTGTCGTACCGAAGACGGGGATATTTTTATTATCGAGATACGTAGATGTTCAGCAAGTTCTTGAAAATTGTATACGATAGCACTTTTGACTTCTTTTTATTGTTTTCTGTACCAACGCTTCTGATGATGGTTATTACTGCCGGTCCTGTCTTTCTGGGGTTAGTCTATTCTTGAAAAGGAATGAACTCCCTACACTCACATATACGCGCGCTCACACACACACATAACACACACACACACACACACACACACACACACACACACACACACACACACACACATACACACACACACACACACACACACACACACACACACACACCGTGGCGCCCGTACACACAAGCAGGAAGGCAGAGAGAGAGAGAGAGATAAAGAGAGAGAGAGAGAGAGAGAGAGGGGGGGGGGAGGGGGGAGGGAAGGAAAAAGGAGGAGAGGAAGGGGCGGGGAGGAAGAGTAGGGCGAAGAGGAGGGGGAACAGGAGGAGAAGGAGGATTAATAAGTGGAGGCGTAAGATGAAAATGAGGAAGGCGAACAACAGCAGAAACAGCAACATCATTTTTTTTTAAAAATCCTCGACTATTCCAAAAGAGGCATTTCTTATAAAGAAGAAAAGATCAGTTACCTTGATAATATTTGGCCAGAAGGAGAGACTCAAGTCCTGGCATAAACCGCTTGCCTCTGCTGCCCATAAACCCGCTCGGCTTGAACTTTTTCTCCATACCCGACCCCTGTTGGTCTGACGCTGCCAGCTGATGGTCTCGGAGGGCTGCAAGTTCGTTTCTCAGCCTCAACAGCAAGTTCTCGTCGAGTACGAAAGGTAGCCTGTTCTTTGGTTGCGTGAAATCTGACCCTAAGCTGACGTCACCTTCAAGGTCGCTTCCCGTCGATTGTGGTTTCAAAGCGGATGGTTCTTTTGGAAGGTCCCAGTATTGCTCCCCTTCGGACTCTATTTCTGGCCACTGGAAAACAATATAAACACATTTATGATTCGAGATGACGATATTGACAAATGGAAAGATAAATGAGTATGGATTCTCCATGTCTGTCTGTCTGTCTGTCCGCCTGTCTGTCTGTCTGTCTGTCTGTCTGTCTGTCTGTCTGCCCCTTTCCGTCCCCGCTCTCTCTCTCTTTCTCTCTCTCTCTCTCTCTTAAAATTAACATTCGTGAACTCATAGCACACACTAAGTTGTTTAAGGCTCAGACTCTAATCTTTACACTCAAATGATTCTATTCTAAATCCTTTTTTTAAACAAAAAAAGTCAACTCCATAAAATTATTATATCCGTGCAAATAATGTTTTATCTCTGAGTTGGCGCAAATAGACAAAGCCCGAGCATCCCGCTTCCTAAATGCTCAAAACCGTACAGGTGTCAGAAAAAACCGTTTACAATCATCTCAAAGGTCACCTCAAACTATCCTTACAGACGTGACGTCGATTGCCTTGTGGTAAGGCTAAAGGGCTTGCATCCGATAGGTCCTACGTTCGAACCCCGACTGGGTCCGACTTTGTGTCCTTGGGAATTTTCACGAATTTTCCTTATCTCACCCAGGTGGAAATAAGATCCGTTTATAGATCTTTACATGTAGTGTTTTAAGTGTTTGCGCGTTTGATCTGCTCCTTGTTCTAAATCATGCTTAACTTGAAGCCGATTATGTTTCTGAGTATTCTAAGGTCTGTTGGGTTAATATATATTAATATATAATAGTATATTTTACAACACTGTAGCCTGAGCGCAAAGAGGGGCGCACCATCACCATTCAAGACAAACAAGGAAAATGCCTGACAGAGGAACAAGACATTTTGAAAAGATGGACAGAATACTGCTCAGAATTGTACAACTACAAAGCCACGGGAAACCCTGAGATTCTAAACGTTCCCTCAGCAACCAACATCGATAACCATCCAATCCTTCAAGAAGAAGTTGAAGCAGAAGTTAAAGCACTGAAGAAGGGGAAATCAGCAGAAGTGGACAACATCCCAGAAAAATTGACACAGGCAGGGGGAAAGGACATGATAAGCGCTCTGACTGTCATCTGCAACAAGATCTGGCAGACAGGAAAGTGTCCAACACCATGGACAGTCTAATAAGCCACCCCAGTAAGGTTATGTTGAAGATAATGCTGAACAGGCAGAGAAGATCATTGCCGAAGAGCAGGCAGGCTTTAGTGCAGGGCGCAGCACAACAGAACAGATCTTCAACCTCAGAGAGATACTGTGAGAGAGGTACCTCCAACACCAACAAAACCTATACCATATCTTTGTGAACTTTAAAAAGGCCTTCGACAGGGTCTGGCATGCAGCCTTATGGGCAACCATGAGGAAATACAACATCAACGCCAACCTGATCAACGTCATACAACAACTATACGACAAGGCCTCCAGCGCAGTCTACCTTAACGGCAGCATGGGGGATTGGTTCAGGACAACGGTCGGGGTGAGACAAGGCTGTTTGCTCTCTCCCACTCTCTTCAACATCGTCCTAGAACGAAACATGACTGACATTCTGGAAGACCACAATGGAACAATCAGTATTGGAGGCAGGACAATCACCAACAGGAGCTCGCCACAATAGTGGAGCGGCTGGACACAACCTCAGCAGCCTACGGCATGGAGATCAGTGCCGAGAAAACCAAGCTAATGACCAATAACACCAATGGCATCATTGCGGACATCAAAGTCAGGGGAGAGAAACTTGAGACCGTCAAGAGCTTCAAATACCTCGGATCTATCGTCTCAGATGAAGGCTCAAGACCAGAAATTCTCTCCAGAATCGCGCAAACAACAGCTGCGCTGTCAAAACTGAAGCCTATTTGGAGGGACAGAAACATCATGCACAGCTAAAAAATTAGACTAATGCGCTCACTGGTCATCTCAATATTTTTATACGCCTGCGAATCATGGACACTAACAGCAGAATTAGAGAAAAAGATTCAGACCACAGAGATGAGATGTTACCGCAGACTCCTTGGCATCTCGTACAAAGACCATGTTTCAAATGCTGAAGTACGAAAGAGAATCACCAACGCAATGGGGCTATATGAAGATCTACTGACCACAGTGAAGAGACGAAAACTAAAATGGTATGGGCATGTCACAAGATCCACAGGACTTGCCAAAACAATCCTGCAAGGAACCGTACAAGGAAAGAGAAAGAGAGGAAGGCAGAGAAGGAGATGGGAGGACAACAATACAGAGTGGACAGGAAAGGCGATGGGTGACAATCTGAGGAGAGCAGAGGACAAAAATAGATGGCGAGAGCTGGTTTTCCAATGCAGTGGTGCCCCAACGGTTGCCCCAACCACGGGATAGAAGAAGAAGAAGAAGAAGAAGAAGAAGCCTGAGCGCTTAGCGTTTGTTGTTGAGCAGAGATGCGCAAGATTGAATTAATGCTGCTTATCAATTGATAAATGCTTTTTACAATTATTATATTTCTCACCTTCATGTATGAAGCCGCTTCCGCCGAGCTGTCCATGGGGGCGGAGTTACATAGGGTCAAGGACACGAGTCCAATTACCAGTGCAAGGGACAGGTGAGCTTGCTTCATTGTATCTGAAACACACAGACATGGATGATAACACAACGTTTTGCTCGGGACTCGGTAGAAACCAAGGTAGTTAACATAGATGGAAGACGATGAAAGAGGAGGGGTTGTTTGTTTAGTAGAGGTTTTACGGCGCTTGCAACAGCATAAGGTCATATGAGCGAGGATGGGATGAGGGGAGAAATATAGATAGATAGATACAGAGAGATAGAGAGAGATAGATAGATTGAGAGAGAGAGGGTGGGAGGAGGGGGAGGGAGATGGGGAGAGGGGGCAGGGCTGGGGGAGACAATAAGGAAACAATAACAGACCAAGACAGTGTACGTGTGTGTGTGTGTGTGTGTGTGTGTGTGTGTGTGTGCTTGTGAGTGCGTGTGTGTGTGTGTGTGTGTGTGTGTGTGTGCTTGTGAGTGCGTGTGTGTGTGTGTGTATGAGGTAAGAGAGAGAGAGAGAGAGAGAGAGAGAGAGAGAGAGAGAGAGAGAGAGAGAGAGAGAAAGAGAGAGAGAGCGGGGAAGAGAACGGGAGAGAGAGAGAGAGAGAGAGAGAGAGAGAGAGAGGAAGAGAGAGAGAGAGTGAGTGTGTGTGTGTGTGTGTATGTGTGTGTGTGTGTGTGTGTGTGTGTGTGTGTGTGTGTGTGTGTGTGTGTGTGTGTGTGAATGTGCGTGTGGTTTGAGACAAGATGTTGAGTCTGCGTAATTGTGTGTAACAAAGAGAATGAGACATAGGCAACCAAACAAACAAACAGGAAAATAGATAGACCGTCAGACAGACAGACAGGCAGACAGACAGACAAACAGTATTGTGTTTACGTTCAGCAGAACGTTACCCAAACTTCCCGCGCAAAAAGAGGCCTCCGACCTCGAACCAGACAAAGGAAAACTAGACGAAAAACAACAGTGACCATTTTATTTTTGTTGTTGTTGTTTTTTTGTTTTTTTTCACTATTTTGTAATGCATTTTTTATCTGTAAGTTTAGCTCGCTTCCTAAGCCTCTGCTCAAGATTGATTTAAAGGCTGCTTTTAGTCCATGATAATAATCAAACCTCTTCAATTACTACTCTTTAAATTAAAAATAATTCTCTGCCTCTGATCGGATTTGGAGCGTTTGCATCGGTAATTAAGATAATAATGATGATGTACCTCCGTAGGTCAATTGAGTCCATAATTTCGCTTTATATTAACATCATTATTCTTTTAAATCATTAGTCTGTACGTCCTGGTTGGAATTTGATAGGCAAATAAATGTCCAGAACCATAAAATGGGAAGTAATAAGGGATTAGAAGATTTTCTACTAGGTTACTGAAGACCTTTCTGCCACTGAGAGTAAGAGCCTTAAGGCTTATAATAAGCGCACGTACCAAAAAAACAAAGCGTTATTTGTGTGATTTTAAATAGCGCAATATGGCAGGTTTTAAGGACACCGTTATGCCCAAACTACTAGGACAATCAAAATACTTGCCTTGGAATCTCCAGATTTGATTTTTTAAATGACACCAGAGCCGTTTTTGTGTGATTGTTTACTAATTCTATGTCGCACATAATAGGAATAATCTAGTTCATTTCTAAAGGTCACACTCTCGTATAATACAACCTTAAGCGTTTTGCAATACTTATCGAGCTTATCGAGATGGTTAAAACTGCGAATTACACACGCAAAAACACAAATAAAATACAATATGACGCGTGTGAATGTATAAACAAACGCTATTTAGATTAGTTCTGACACATAAGCAGACGTTCATAAATACACGTCACAACACATTGAACAACGATTTGTACACCATAGTAATATGAACGAAAGAGTCTTGTGAATACAATAGCAAAATAAGTTCGTGCGTACTGAAAAGCGCAGGAGAAATTAATCTGAAACCACTTCGCTACCTCACAATTACTAAGTTCATTATCTGCTCAGTACCTAGTTTTGAGAAATTTGACATAAAAATGGTGAGTTTTACATTTCAAGCCTTTTTCGAATGCAATTCTTGGAATATCTTGAAAACGTCTCCGTATAATCTTTCGATTTTGATAGAGCAGATAGAGCATTAAATGATTTTGACCTCATTGTCTGAGTAACTAAATATAGATAGAGCTTTGTAGTTCTGGCGTAGCGACCTGTCTAGTGTGCAGTGGATTACTATGTATACACACTATCAACGTCATACTGTTGGTGAAAATAGCATACAAGAACTAAGGAGCCAAATTATCAACTGGAGTAGAATTAGCTTTAACTTTGAAACGGATGATTCAGTACGATGGAATAAGAAAATGCCCGGTAAAATAGCATAATATTAAGATAAGATAATGATAGACTCCTTAATTGGTCCACCCGACTTAACGTTACCAAGAGACCCCAAGAGGGCCGACACGAAATGTAGCTCGTTAGCTTTTATTTCTTTGAGATTAGCTCCACTCTAATAGGGGATGGCGACTACCGTAATCTGCTCAATAAAGGAATTTTAATGATTGAATGGTACTTTCTAAGATTTTAAGTCGATATAGTTGTTAGAGAGAAAAAAAGTCTTTAATATTGCGGTTTATGGAAGAGCAGTCATTATGCATTTACGTATCAAAAGTGGAAAAGTAATCAGTTATACGGAAATATCTTCGTTGCTGCTGTTGATATTGCTATCGTAGATGTTGATCTTTCGCTCTATTAAAAGAAGAAGAAGAAGAAGAAGAAGAAGAAAAACAACAACAACAACAACAACAACAACAACAACAACAACAACTACAACAACAACAGCAACAATAACAACAACAGCAATAATAAAAATAAAAATAAACGGATTTACATTGTACAAAACAGCGCCCTACAACATGGTGTATGCGTTTTATAATTGTTATCACCCCAGAAAATCCAAGAGCATGATTAAGAAATAATCTGGGCTTACGAGATTGTTAAAACTACGAATTATATACGCTAAAATACTAACAAACTGACGAGATTTACTATCATTAATACTATTACTATTATTATTGTTTTTTAAAATTATTTTTTATTTTTTTTATTATTATTATTATTATTATTATTATTATTATTATTATTATTATTATTATTATTATTATTATTATTATTATTATTATTATTATTATTATTATTATCATTATTATTGGTAAGTGTTTCACAGCGCTCGCAACTGCATAAGGTAATATGAGTGCTCAGGACACACTAACCATTTTCAGTTGGTAGGAAATTTTAAAATTTTGCCTGGATGGCGGCTGCAGAATTTGAACCACCAAGGGATCTTTAACGTGCTCAACGTGAATACGAGACCTCCGAGATTTTTCGCTCTTGTCTGAGAAGGCTAGGTGTAGATCTTTCCTACCCTAAGAACAAGGGTGTGGCTGAAAGACAGCTGTTAGACGGAGCCAAAGAGTAGCAGTAAAAAGGCTGCAGAACGAGATATTTTTTTCTTACTAGGTACCTATTCCCACCCGTGTGAAGAGAGAAAAATAGGAATAGCACAACGTGTAAAGTGTCCTTCTCGAGGACACAACGTTGGGACCCTGACGGTTAAGACCCCGGAAGCCTAACCTCTAGACTACCCATGATACAAAACAAACGTGTGTACGTCCAAGCGTCCCACAAACAAAATTGTAATCCAACTAGATGCCTTAAAGATGGCAGCCCTATCGGACTTCACGCTCTATTTTCAATCCTCTAAAGGTCTCAAGTTTTTAGTGGCATCAAGCTGGGCTGTTATTTTTTTAAAAGATAAATATGTAGCTAATGTCACCATAAAAATTTGACATTAATTAAGGGGATTTCTTTATATTCCTATAAATGGCTGGGAAATAATATAAAGTAAAACTTGTGGGAATGAACTGGAAAGAAAGTAATTTGGACGTTTATTAATTGACCTTAAATAAATATGACGGACAATAACATACATTCTCCTGTTACTATTGATCACTCTTTTGACAACAATTAAGTCAATGGGCACAACGTTGAAATACGGCGTCCCAACATACGGTTTCGGAAAAAGACAAGACTTTTCTCATATAAAACTGCAAGAAATGTATAGACGGTCAGTCAATTCAGTCGTGAACAACCCCCCCAGTATGACCTAATAAGCCCTTCGCGCGTTAATACATGTATATTCTGTCTGAGCTGGATCCAGGTGAAACGAATAGAATGCTGAAGTATCTGCATCAATCACTTTAACAGAAATCATGAATGCTCTGTTCCCCCCCCCACACACACACCTCTGGGTCACCCTATTCCATCCTCTCTCCTCTCTACGCCGTGTTATTCATCTGCTGTATTCTAAACACTTGTCCAATGGTCAAGTGGTCTGCGGATAGCACTGGCAGGAATGTCAAGGAACGCAGACTGCCAATAGATGGATATAATGATATATAGTGAGATGTCCTTGAGCCAAGCACGTTAACCTTTACTGACGCCTCAGACAAAGTCCAGCGACCAACAATAGCATGTCTTTTGACAAAGGTCGAGAGTGGAAGGAAGGGAACGTGGAACATGTTGCTGTTGTATGTTGGCAATAAAATGTAGAGAGACTGAAGAAGACATTATTCTATATTATACAAATACAGCACTTTCAGAAACCATATCTTAACCTGTGGGGTTAGCCATAGTAACACATTACTCCATTCTTTGCAAAGATCAAGTAAGCCAATTTCCCTCTTTTATCTCACGGGTAAAATAGAATCTATCACGACAGACAGAGCAAACAGCTGGATAAGCTAAAGCTCTTCAACTCCTGCCACGTGAAAGTAATATTTGTGCCACGCGTAAAAAGTGGTTTGAAGTCTCGAGAAAGAGATAATAAACTTTCTTGAATGAAGATCATTCGTTTTATGATATCCCCTTCTCAAGAGTGGCACAAACAGCGCCGTCGTTACGTCGTTACAAAAGGTCAAAAATTGCGACAAAAACACGTGTCTACAGCTACACTTGTCTGCTTAATTGTGTGGCGTCAGGGTGTATTATTCGCTGTCAACATAATAAAAGCGTAGAAACCACCACTTTTTCGTTCGCCATTCGGACAGATTTGATAAATTTTCAATTGTTCTATTACATTTTTTTCCGGGGGGGGGGGGGCACCTTTTATGCTCATTAGGTAATACACTTTTGAGAGAAGTAGTTTAATTTTTTTTAAATTTTATATCAGAGGCATTAAACAGTCAGTTTTCAGTTTCCCCGAACGATATCACAGGTTTGGAAGTCATCAAACTTAAGACGCTATTTTATATTCTCTGACATCAGACGACCCCCACCTCGTTCAGTCGCAAATATCTCGACGTCTATTCCAGATGGATTCTATGTTTTCTTTTGCGAAATCAAAATTAATACAAATAAACATAGTATTAGATTATACCAAAGACCCTATATGTCCAAAAGTTGAAGAACGCCTGATTTCACCACGATGCCACACACTTCGCTGTATATTATTAATTTCTTACTGGTTATCGACCGCACGCTTGTCTCTGCTTTCCATCTCACTCCATGTCTGACTCTCTCTTAAATCAAATCGACGTCATATTCCTATACTGTGCCCTTTCATAGTTTCGTTGTGGAATAACTGCTTATCAATAAAAACGGACAGCATTCAGCTTCACGAATTTTAGTTCTTGAAGGTACTTTGTCTTGTATTCTTTTTCTTTATTATGTGAAAAATGAGCTTCATAAATATAGTAACTTTACTATGCTCAAATCTCCAAGATCTTAATGTGATTTTGACTTGAGCTTTAATCCTGAGAACCGTTAGCCAGTTTTGATTTAAATCGTGAATGGAAAAAGTTGCAAAAGTAACCCCACCCCCCCCCCCAAAAAAAAACCCAAACAAAAAACAACAACAAAACAACAAAAGACAAAAAAACAAGAACACCACAAAGCCACACTCGATGAGGCCGTCAAAGTGACAGGTCTGGGACTCGCCCCACAAACCTGAAGTCCTGAGTTTGATCATCTCTATAAGTTTACAGAGTCTATTTTTAACGATGAGCAATGAAACGCTGTTGCAGAGGAAAAATTAAATGTCGAAGCCTTCTTCATGTATTAGGTAGCCAATCTAGGAGGGGCATGTAACAAATCGTACCCGTAACTACATTGCTAAACAGGAACCGGAACCGTCTCTTTGGCACCGATAGAATGTTTTGTTCCATACTTGAATTCAAAATTGTTTTCAAATAAACTTTGCTTCTCCTCTTTGTGTGAAAGAAACGTCGCTCTCTAAAATAGTTTCAAATACACAACGATAGTATAGATATCAACGCCGGTATTTTTTAGATGAAAACAATTTGTTAGTGGTACCTCAAGGAAAGGAGTGATCCATCTTGCTGGACAAAGTCTGATTATTAGCTTCTTGATTTCTTTTTCGCACCTTTTTGCACCCCATACTGAGTGGTGTAGAGCGGTGCAAGAGATCATTCACAGCACTAGTTGTTCCTCGTGAACATCGACTAACAAGTTATAGCACTAAAGACCTAGGTAGTGAGCCATGTAATGATTATACTCTTCTTTGCCTCGGTCTCCCTTGCTTTGCGTCTGTCTACTTTCCTCTCTCTCTTTCACCTTCTTCCGTCTCCCTCTTATCCTGTCTCTCGGCCCATATATCTCAATTTCTCTTTCTTTATCTCCCTCTGTCTCTCCTTTATATCCCCCTCCCTGCTCTCTTTCTCTGTTCTCTGTCCCTCCCTTTCGTTCCTTCTTCCTTTCTTTCTCCCTTCTTCGTTCTTTCTTTCTTTCTGTCCTTTTTTCCTTTCCCCCGCTTTTTTGTTCTTTCCCTCTGCCTTTCTCTCTCTCTCCCTCTCTCTCTCCCTCTCTCTGTCTCTCTTTGTCTCTCTCTCTCTCTCCCTCTCTCTCTCCTTTCTCTCTCTCTTTCTCTCTCTTTACTCTCGTCCTCCCCTCCCTCACCTTCTCCCTCCCTCATCTTCTCCCTCCCCCCCCCCATCAATCGCTCTCTCTTTTCCTTTTTTCTATCGTATTGCTGTGTTTTCAAGACATGTAAAAACCATTAGCAAGTACAGCCGTCCTCAGCAGCGAGGAAGAAATACGACGTCCCACGATACATGTGAACGAGGGAGTCCTTGACATTCTGAGAGAGCACAACGACTCCACCAGTCAGGATGATGCCCTTCGGACCCCCAAGTGTTGAACCCTCCGACTTCTTGGCGCAACAGCCTCGGGGTACATCTCCTTGCGTTCATTCTCCAGCAGTGACGTCAGTGCTTAGGGTTATTGCGTCTTGAGCCATATCTATGCCAGTTCTAAATATATTAGGCAGTCGATGACGTGAACTTCGATATTGCTTGCAAGAAGAGCGCCTCTGTGTCAGTGAGTCTGTTGTTATTTTATTGTGTGCCACCTCGGTGCTGCAATCAGAATAGAAACGTAATCGATGGAGGCTTGCTGCCACCCCGGAGCATTAGTAGCAAATATTCTTGGAAATTTTAAGCTTCTCAGAGTTGCCTACTTCATGTTGCAGCAGCAGGCGAGATAGCTCCCGAACGAAACGAGTTATGCTAACAGGGATCACGGGAGTAGTTTCTTCTTTGATCCCAGCAAATCTCGCCAGCGTGGCTGAGATTTTTTCGGGATCCAAACTAGCTAAAACCGTTAAGCATTTATCTAGTAAAAAATTGGTCTAGAAGGCATTCAGGTCTAGGGGCCTTGCCTGAGATTACTTTAAAATGACTTGTCGTACAACTGGATATTCATCCAGCTACTAAGATCTAAAAGTCCCTCTCACACTTAGGTTAAAGTTGTCAAGCCCTATTTTACATTACCGAATGTACGGCAGAGACTGTGCTGAAAACACCCAAAATAGTTTTGTTACCTCAAAGTTACAGATCGTGAAAAACAAAATTAGTAAAGGAAATTACTCAACAAAATTGCAAGACTTCTAAGTAGCCTTGGGTGAAAAAGAGGGCTATATAGAATGAAGCTTGACACAGTACTAGGTACATAACCCAACCGGCTCTTCCACTCACCAAACAAATGATGCATCATTTTTGTTAATCCGTTTTCTTTTATACCACGAGCCTTCTTATTTCAATGCAGAGACAACAGAACTATCACATCGAGATCCTGATGGCCTATATGATTGTGAGCATTGTAATGCAGAGAAACAGGCTTGTAGAGCTTCCTGTCAATATCACTCAGTTTGAAGTACAAGCAAGGATCGTACTGACAAACACCGTAGAACTGACCACGCCGGACTTTCCTAATAACATCAAGCTACAAGGATAATGTCAATAGGCCCTCCAGAAACTAGGAAAGGGCTCGGGCTCAAAATCGAAGTCTCCTAATGTAGTAGCCATGTACGAGCATATAACGAGTAAAGGGCAATGTGAAAGTGATGGATACCTGCTCAAACACTCTACGAGCAGAGGAGAGAAAGGTACAGCCTGATTTAATTCGGTGAAATACAATCGGAATTCACATTTCTGCAGAAGCTGTATATTGTGTCGACCAGTTACTGAGTGGTCACGACAATGTCACGCGCGTGTCAGTGACAAGGCGTTTTGTTGGGTGGTCACTGAAGTGTAGCCTTTAGCAAGTTGTGATAACCATAGCGATAAAAAATAATTAATAAAAACAGGGCTCTTCACTGTGGCGATCTGCAATGTTCAGAGTACTTTCAATGTTTCTGATGCAGTGTATTTTCCCTCTATTTTCCCTCTAATTCATGCATTCGTATATTGATGAGAATCATTAAAGTGGAGTTTAGTTATGTTGTGTTTACATTTTGTTTCCTATTATTTTTTCTGAACTCTATAGCATTGTGAAATATGCAAATTATTGGATGCACTTTCCAGCCGAAGCTTCTAGACATCTTTTTCTTTCGCCACACTTCACGGATTAAAAGAGTAATCTCCGCTCTTGAAACGATAAAAATTCCAAATCTCAACCTTCCTGCATAGTATCCTAATTCCGTTGCTTTTTATCCAGTATTTGAAATACTGGCATCGAGTACTTTTTGAAAGTCCCAAAACGACTCATATTATAGTGACTGTTTTTCCTTCAATATTTGTTCATATATTTAGATGTACGTAGGTTTTCCAATGTAACAAAACCTGTGCAAGGCTAGAAAATAAAAGAACAGAAAACTATCAGCCGTACTCTTTATCTAAGATATTGGGTGTCACCTGTAACAGTTGTTGGACATTCCCCTTATCCCACAAAGTTATATCCTGCTTTTTTCCTTTTCATTTGTTAATACTGCCATTAATCTTGTCGCCTTACACTTCCGCGTGTCATGATCGAGAAGACGTGGGTTGGTAGTGAAAGGGGGGAATTTATTATCTTGCTCGTTTTCTGACGTCTTTTTGAAACACGTCAGCCTCATTATATTCGTAGTCACTTAGTGCAGTCTGGCCTCTCTGGAAGCACATTCCTGGAAAACAGCATTCAATTTCTTATCATTAAGAACACTGTCACACCCCACTGCCTATGCTAATGAACTTTAAAAAGGGGGTAGGGCATGTGGTAAGGGGTAGGGAGGAGATTGGACGGTGTAATTGGTGAGTTATTGACGCCGGGGGTGGGGGTAGTTGGTTCTTCTAATATCAATACAGCGCCAAAATAGCGAGTCGCTCGCGAATACCAGCATATCATCAAGCAAATTCTAAAATGCTTCGAGAAGCCTGAACGCTGTGAACCATAGGATTAATTCAATGCAGCCTTATGTGAGGATTTCCTGGATAAAGAATAGATTTGTTTTCTCGCTTTGTATACAGAAGTCTACTGGATTTCAAACCAGTTCACCGCAATACGAGTCTGACGGTTCTCTTGGATAATACGTCATCCAACACCAGAAGACGCGGAAGACTAATAGAGTCGTGCATTCAAACGATGGGGTTTGAGGAAGAGACGCTCGCATCAACAATATTGTCGTTCCTGACAAATAGAAAATGAATTGACATGAGGCTGAAAAGGAAAAATGCAGAATGGACGAGACGCGAACACTGGGGATTGATATCTTTACACTGCAGTTTGGGGTGAAGGAAAGGGCGTGGGGGTCGGGCTTTCATGGCAAATAACGTTCACTTATGAATCCAACTGCCAGCAAATATCAGCACACAAAAGACAGTGAAGCGATTTCCAGAAATAAACAGCTAGTCGATGTCGCATCGATTTTATTGAGTTTGCTGTGGGTTTCGAGTTTTCACTTGCTTCGACGTGCGTTTTTCGTCATCCTGAAGTATTGAATAACTCCTTGTACTATAGTGAACTCATGCCAGGGGTGCATGCCGCTAAGTCAAGGGTAGTCTGCCTACCTTTACTATTCTTGAACAGATTAAACTGCCAAAGTCAGGTTTTTATAACGAGTTGCCCCCCCCCCCCCAAAGTGGTGTAACAATTAGGCTCTTATCTGTTGCACACAGGAGACATGAGTTTTTGTGTGTTTGTTGTGGGGTATTATTTTAATGGAATATTGACGTCTGTCTGCTCTGATGTTTTAGGCTATCAACTACAATTCAGTTTGGTATTGTCAGGAAGGGTCGAAACAGCAAGACACCTAAGTGATCTAAACTGTTTCGATGAGGTCGTAACCTTTCATATTACTTTGCTCAATTGGGTTTTCTCAATTTAAATATGAAAACTGCAGGGGAAAAACGTTGGAGTCACATTACAGAACATGGTTTGAGTTATATACCTTGAAAGCTTCTGGCGCAGCAGTTTACGACAACAAAACGTTCTGAAGGGAGAAAAAGATCAGGGTCTGTGTATAACTGAACCAAGGAAAGCTTTTTTTAAAAACGTTTTCTTGTTTGAAATGATTAAAATAACGAAGTTCCAATCAAGAAATGTTGCTCTTCTGTTTCAGTGACATACCATCTGGATTCACGTTGCGAAATCTGAGTGGGAAATGGGAAATTGTACCGGTCTAATCCCCTTGCGAAACTGTAAAGTGTTTTTGTTTTATAGATGCGACAATCTATGTGGGAGACAATCCATTTTTAAAACATTAAGAGCAAAAGATCTAGAGGAATTTCTGTTTACTGAGAGCATGCTAACAATCCAGGAAATATGAACCAATTCAGAGCCAACCATCTCGATTTAA
This sequence comes from Aplysia californica, assembly GCF_000002075.1. NCBI lineage: Eukaryota > Metazoa > Mollusca > Gastropoda > Aplysiida > Aplysiidae > Aplysia > Aplysia californica. Next base: position 357,316 of record NW_004797774.1, on the reverse strand, counting down.
TTTAATATCGTTATACATTAAACTCTTTGTTAACATAAGCCTGTTATTTCGCTTTAGATAATATTGTTTAATACAGGTACTTAACGCTGCACACTTTGGCAAGGTGAAAAAATTCAAACAGCTTTATAGTATCATTGTGTTTGAATGTGTCCGAGATGCATACTTTAATACCATTCGGCCCAAATTTAATTTGTCTGGGGTTTCCAGTTGCAGAACATGATTCTTTTTAGGAGGGGGCGGGATGGAGGGATGCATAGAACAATTGGAGGTGCTGAGGAAGGTGAGATGGTTACATGGACCTTTTCAGGCGCGAAGGAGAGGTGACCTTGAGCAGACTTTAATTGAACTGTTGTTCTTATTGTTGACAAACTACGAGATTTAAATCTCCCTCCTTTCTCTTTCTCTCTCTCTCTCTCTCTCTCTCTCTCA
>NW_004797774.1:351671-355812 GCF_000002075.1 Aplysia californica | reverse complement strand
AGACAGACAGACAGACAGACAGACAAACAGACAGAGGCAGAGGCAAAGGCAAAGACAGAGACAGGCACTGTAAGGGAGAGGCAGAGATACAGAGACTGTATAATTGAATATTAGTATATAATACATATTATATAAGTATATTATACAATGACATACTAGTACATAAATGAATGTAAAGCGCAAATTCCCTCTCAACCACAAGCTCTATGGGCTTTACAATATATAATCTATCATTACTCCAGTAGACTTGACAGGATTCTGAAGCAATCTTAATTTCCTGGGAAACATACAATAAAACCTGTCACTTTACAAGCTCTGAGACACTAGCTTACTGACAAGATCTTTCGCTTTCTATGGCTGGGTACTCATTCACGCCTGTGTGAAGGGATGAAAACTCGTGTAAAGTGCCTTTCTCAAGATCACAAGGTAAAATATATTATAATATCGTAGGGAAAATGCAACTTGAAAGCAGGCGTTTTAATACTTAAGTTCGGGTTTTAAAAATATATGTGAGACAGCGTGGTGGGATCAGGCTCTCGTCAATTTTGGGGCATGTAGAGTTATTGGTATCATCTTAAAGACTGTTCACTCGTCTTTATTGGGATGAAAAAATATCCATTTATCTTGAATACAAGTCGGGATATTTGCGAATGAAGGAAGTGGGGGTCACCTGTTTTCAGAGGTAAAATTAGTGAGGAAATGGCCGCCAAAGATTAGTTATTTCCTTAGCTTAAGAGTCCGTGGTAACTGAAAATCTACTTTTTTGTGCCTTTAAGAAACGTTTTTCAGAAAAATCCACACATAAATGACTTCTTTAATGGGCATAAAAGGTTTTGAGCCAAAAACAGGCATTTGATAAAAATTCATAAACCTGCGGAAAAATGCAAGTTTCTTCACTTTGATTATTTTGACCAGAGCCTGATTTCACCACGCTGCCTCACATATAGGTTAAATTGCAGGGTCAAGCTACAGAGGAAATCACTACGACTAATGCAGGTGAGCGCACCAATAAGAAATTATTATGACGAGTACGTTAAAACATAAACGTCTGGAAAGATCAATCTACTTCAATCCATCAAGTTACACCCTAATCATGAGTGATTTCAGTGCAAATAAATGGTCTGAAATAGGAAAAGGAAAAAGCAAGTTCCACGAACAGAACCACACTGCTTTAGACTCAGAGATGAAAGAGGTGACAAGGTGATAAACTTTGCAGAAGAAAACAGAATGCATCATCACCAATACCCTCTTTTTAAAAAGTAAAAAACAGATATTGGACTTGGGAAAGCCCAAACAGACAACACAATATCAAAATCGATCTCATTCCGGCCTCGGACAAAGACATCATCAAAGACTGTAGCATGAACATATCAGTTGACGTTAGCAGCAGCCATAGTATGCTTCAAGCCAAAACAAAAATAAACAGAAGGCTTATGAAAATCAAGAGGATAAAGCGACACAAAGCCCTGAAAATAGATATGCAGAAGCTCGAACAACACAAAGACATCCCAACTGGAGCTGAAAAATAAATGCAGTGTTCTTGAACGAAACTCAGCTTCTACTGAAACACTACACCATATGGTAAATGAAAAAGCAGAAAAGATTTTAAAAGCAATAGCACAAGCGGCTAAAGAAAAACAAAGAAAATAAAACGATAGCCAATATACAGATGAGGAGGAAAGAGCAAGGCTCAAAGCATAAAGATCGGTTACACTGAATAAACAAAATGGTGAAGAAAATGCGTTGAAATAGAGACAAAAGAAAGAGGAAAGAAATGATCGAGCAAATCATAGAAAGCAGCAAGGAGCCTAAAGAAATATGCAAACACAGGTGCCAAAAGAAAACCACAGCCATGATTTTAAAAAAACCTACGTGTGAAGCAGCCTTAGATAGAGAGGAAGTATTAAGTGTATGAGCGGACGTTTTTGAAAAGCTACACCGAAACTAAGTGATAAGATCTATGCCAGGAAAATTATTGCAATCAAGTCAGTACATCGCAGAAGTGCCCCTACCCTTTCCTTTTTGTTACAGAAAAGAAGAGACAGAAATTAATTGTGCTAGAAACAAAATGCTGCGCTAAAGACTCTGTTCAAAGCAGATGGTCCCTACGTTTCATCGCTGCTTATATTTTTTGCTGAAAATGTGCTCTGAGATCAAGAGTAGTTATTATGAATACAAAATATGTTTCTGTAGGTATGTGTACAAATTTCGTCTCTGTAAAATAAAAATTGTTTATGTTAAAGAGCAGGGAAGCTTACTCCTGAGACAGACCTAGCAACATTATCGTCATTTGTGACGGAATAAGGTCTACTCCGAGCAATCGCATTGCAAGGGCAACTTCAAGAAATATCTAGTCGTTTGTAGTATATTATTAAATAATAATAATAATAGATAGCATTTGTATAGCGCATAACCCCGCTCAACAGCAGGCTCTATGCGCTTTACACTATAGTATTACCCCAGCAGACCATAGAACACTCCGAAACATTCTCAGCTTCCTGGGAAGCATACAGTGCAAGCAGCTGATTAAGCGCTCAAACACTAACAAACTGACAAGATCTTTCGCTGTCTATAGCCGGGTACCCATTCCCACCTGGGTGAAGTGAGGAAAATTCGTGTAAAGTGCCTTTCCCAAGGACACAACGTCGGGCTCTTGACGGGATTCGAACCCACGACCTTACGGTTGCGAGTCCGAGAGCCTAACCACTAGGCCACCGACGCCACATATTATAGCCTGTCCAAACACTGCTCTTACTCAATATCTTAAAACGTACCACACAATTAATCCCGGTGTGCGTTTCGCCATTCTTGTCCGAAGAGTTATCATTGTTTTCTTACTAGACATTTTGATCCCTAAAGGCAACAGAAACTAGAAACAGTCACCTGCAAGTGACAGGCGTGGAAAATTGAAAACATCTGTCCCCATTCACAACTTTAACGACTTTCTTTGTGCTTGACAGCTCACGTTTCTGGGGCATTGTTTTCATTCGAGTTCAAACCCCTGGGGAACCCTGAAAACTCGCCCAAAAGTTCAGGAATAACCGGTTGGGGGTTCGAACCAGGTCATTCCCACCCGAGCCGGCATGATACCAAAAGAGTAATCGAAGATTTCTTCCTTCTGGTTGTTTTATTAATATTGAGCAGTCAATCGGCTGCTTGCACTGTATGCTTCCTTGAAAGCAGAAAATGTTTATGAATGCTCTATGGTCTGATGGGTTAATAAAAGTTAACAAAACCTATTTATGATTCAAGATTTTAATGATCTGTATAGATATACTTTCACGTTCATCCCCCACCCTTCAACAACGTCCCTCCAATGAAAGAACAAACGAAGTAATAAATAAACAAGTGCAGTCAGTTCCGTTCACAGCGTGCTCGTGGAGACAGATTTACCTCCCTTCAAAAAAAGTTCACATAAAATAGTATTTGATCTCAAGTTTTGCGAGTTGTCTTTAAGAAGATAGAAAAACACGCCAAAAGAGCCGTTCTAAGTAAAAGATAATAAGAGGAAAGAATAAAGCCCCCCTCCAGTTCCTCATCCTGTTTGTTTGTTTGCTGGTTGTGTTCATTCTTTCTGTCTTTAATTGCCAATGGTTTCTAAAGTGTCGTTGCGCAAAAACTGAAATATTATATATGACTTGCTCAAAATTACTGAAAATGTATCCCGTTTAGTCGATTCAATCGTTTTTCAAACCCCTTTCCTACTGCGTGTAATGAAACACTTTTCCGGTCATAAAAATCCCACAAGAATAGCAAATTCGTGTCGTTTCTTGGCTTCAGAATACAGTAGATATTTCAAAATTCAATCTGCAATAAAAGACGCGTTCTAGATTGTTTGTGATAGAGGATATAAGACGATTGTTTCATTCTTCACGGTTAAGCAATACTCAAAGGAGGGATACAGTTTCCAAAGACTGGAAGTTCTCAAGTTTTTTAATTATATTGCACTTGTTTTCTAGCGTTATTGCTCAAGTCAGAACCCTTTACTAGATAAAGCTACATTGTACATTCGGTCTTGAATACATTTCCAAGCAAGTATCAAAGTCAGGAATACCAGAGGGGGACAGAGGTGGTGTGTGTGTGTGTGTGTGTGTGTGTGTGTGTGTGTGTGAGAGAGAGAGAGAGAGAGAGAGAGAGAGAG
>NW_004797774.1:338055-350871 GCF_000002075.1 Aplysia californica | reverse complement strand
TCTCTCTCACACACACACACACACACACACATACATACACTCACACACACACTCACACGCACACACACACAGACTCATACAAACACACTAACACACATACGAAATACGAACACACACACACACACATACACACATATTCTTGCCCGCACACACATACACACACGAAGCATGACATAAATGAACAATTATTGTTAACAATAATAGTGATTTAAGTAGCTACATAACCAGTATTTTGATAGGAGCTCGATAATATTATTACTCTGATAACACCAGCTGTAAAGGTCATTGGATTACTTACAAGATGATGAAGATGTAGTTTGAAGGGGGAAATCAAGTTCTGCATCTTTCTGAGTTACAAATTAGAAGCATAATTTTAAAAAATTGTCTTTGACTTCTTATTGATATTCTGATTTGAGGGAACAAAGGAATGTTGATAATTTGATTTTCCTAGTGAAAGCGATATCGTGCAATTTATTGAAATAAGAGGATGTACGTGTTGACACTGTGCATGCTCTCAGTATTAATTCAATTCAATCAATAGTTCAAATAGTTCTATTTTACTTTATCTTGATGATATGTATTTTCGGCTCATGCTGTTTTGCAGAAATTGATTATACTTTCAATGGTTGAATAATAGAATATGGGCAGCAATGATTTATCAAATTTAAATACACAGCTGCCCCAGAAAAAAGTCTTTTGTTCACTTTTAATGCAGGACATAAGTACGGACTTGCCAGTCGAATTTTATTGTCAATTGTTACACTTTTAATACTTATTATCTGACACTTGCTCGTCGTTTTTTTGTTGTTGTTTTTTCAATCTAGAGTGGCTTCCTGGACAATTCCTCTTTTCTGAAGTCGACAACAGAGCCGTTAGTCTTTTTAACATTTAAAAGCTGCTTATCAGTTTCACACCTCTCTGAGAAGTTCAATACAAAAATTCGATAAGTACACATGTAGTTTCGTCAGGGTCATCCTGAATGAGCCCAAGCATGGTCAAATCGTTCGCTAATTTTACCAGCTTGATGCAGTTGGTGTTAATTGGTAATCGTTTGTGTACACTAACTGACGTGGCAACATACTGGTGCAAAAATTGTAGTAGCGGGCCTCTTCATGGTCTAAATTGGGTCGACGGGTTAAAAAAACCGCCAACCACACAGGAGATGAGCCTCTTTAGGAGACAGCTTCTCAGCAGGATGACAGGGAAACTTAATAAAAAATAAAATTCCACGGGCGAGGGTTAAGCTCACATAATAATATTTTGTGTGCTAAGACATCTTATTTAGACTCTATCCCAGCCTTGAATGACGCTATTGAGTTGATTAACTGCTTTTTCCAGCTCTGTTGTTTAAGCTCGAGTGAAAAATACAGACTTGTTCTCTGAAGAATATTAGCAGGACATGTCAATTAATGAACACAGAAATACGTATAATATACTATACCTACGTCAGCAACAAGAACCAGTTACCGATCTCATCCACTATCAGTTCTTTTTCCGGAATAAGATCTATGAAGCTTATTATATTCTTGGAGATTTCATGGCTTTTCCAGCATTATGTTCAAGGCACGATTAATATGTCTCACCAAATTAAAAACAGGCGCTTGCAAACTTAACACAGCACAATCATGTCTTCTTTTACCACTCACGTTTCCTTTACATATCAGGTTCATTCCAGTAATGTAAAATCTGGAAGCTAAAAACTAGTCTTCTTCTTCTTCTAAATGAGTCATAACTCTTTGAAAAAAAAGTCCAGATTGTTTGCTTCGTCAGTTGCAATTACACTCAACGTTTGGTCCTTTAATGTCGTGAGAGGATATTGACGGTAACATGATATTCAACGTTCATAATCTTTCGAAAAGTTAGATAAACAAAGGATCACATCGATGATGATGCTGTTTAATTTTTCTTAAATCCTAATGACCTGTGGATCTATTGACGCCATGTGTTTAAAGTTTGATTAAAGAGAAGAACATCCATACGATAACGGTCATTTAGTGGCAGGAAACAGTAAAACTGGCCGTCAGGTACAACAAAAGGAAAGAAAGAAGTAGATCATAAAGAGGATATATAATGATATTATTATAATACAAGGACTCCAGGAGTGACGTCAAACGTTTCAGACATGGAGGCCTTCTTACCCTTATCGGCATGGCTGGCGTGCCCCCATTTACATGAGAAATCTCAGTCCCCACTCTGCTCCCCACGAGCTCTAGTATATTAAACACCACTCTGCCCCCATATTTCAGTAAAATCTTGTATATTCCTCCTAAGACTGCCGAGATGGCTCCAAATGAGTCTCGAAAAGTATTCACCAGTCTTTTGAACTACACATGTTTCGCCCTTGAGGTTCAGAGTTCCTGAGAGGGCACATGTAACCCCTGTTCGTTTGCTGGGGGGGGGGGGATCACAGCCATGAATTCTTGAACTGAATATAGCCTCCTTGGTTGAGCCTAACAATATCGCCCCTCAACCACCTGCTTCAGTGGCATGAATTTTGGTTCAGCAAAAGGCACTGAGTTGAGGTGGGGTGAGTTGTTTTTGTTTGTTTGTTTGTTTTTTGTTTGTTTTTGGGCTATTTTTTTTTGGGGGGGGAGGGGTTGTAAATGTTCTACAGCGGTCGCAACTGCATTAGGCCATATGAGAGCGCAGGACACTTTAAACATACTTTTCAGTTGGTAGAACATTTTCAATTTTGCCTGGGAGGCGGCCGAAGCTTACTCTTATCGATTTTAGACCATCAAAGGATATTTAACATACACAACTTGCACACAGGGCCTCTGGGATTTTTCCCCCTTGTCCGAGAACGCCAGGTGTAGATCTTTCCTACCAGAAGATCAGTAAGAAGGAGCCAAGGAGAAGCAATTGAAAAGCTGCAGAAAGAGTCAGGAGCCCAGAGGGGGGAGCAAAGGAGGTGAGGGGGTGGGGGCAGAAAGTGGAGACGAAAGCAGACGATATAATATTGGTAGAGAGTAGGAAAGTAGGTGAAAGGAGACAACATTTTAGACAAGATTCGAATCCGGGACCTTTGAATGAGAGGCGAACACCTTAACCTCTAGGCCACGAGAGCCCTGGGTGAGATGGTGAAGTATGTCGGATGAAAAATAATGAAATAACTCAGAGTAGAAACCTTGTCAAGTTCCAAGTCAACTATGACACTGTAGGCCACAATCAATGACTAACGTTCTTTTGTTTTGTCTTTTGTTCGGGTTTTTTTCGGGGAGCGGATGTTGGGTTTTGTTTCGTTTTGTGATTTTAACATAAAAAGAGTATCTTTAACTATCTTACTGAAATCCAGTGAACAATAATTATGTGCATGTATATTCATGATGCTGTGTCTGAACGGTCTACAAACAAGATTAAATCTTTTAAAGCCAAGGACTATTCCTTGTTTATCATCATTGGTTACTGACGATCTTCGGCCCGTACTGTGTTCATGTAAGTATGTTGGGCTTTTTCCTCGGGAAAAGAGGGGGATACAATATACTGTTTAAATTGTGCCCTCTCGACTCGGGTTCGAGGATCGTGTGTCAGAATCTCCGCAAGCTCAGTTGGACTCGAAAAGATTACTCAGGGCAAATGATCAGGGAGTAGAATGCTGCAATTTTAAAGATCATAATCAGCCAACTTGCTACCGACAACCCGCTTACAAATACCCCAACAAACCTGCCACTACACTGTCTTCCCACTTAACTTCACTCTACACTTGTCTTGGTCCAATACAATTAGCTAACACTAACAATGTCACCTTTGCAGAGACTGAGACCACCATTTCGGAACTTCACGGTGACCGAAAAGATGGTTCCAGTAGTGAACGGGATAGAGGATGCCCATGTCCCTCGTGACTCATTGGAGCAGAGGAAGATAAGACGAACGCTAACAATACTTAAACGCAATATCCCTCATCATCACTCATCACCACCATTATATCCAAAATCATTACCGCTCTCAGATCAATGACTTACATCTATAATCCTGGAATCTCTATATGCTATTACAGTTACTTGTTATACTAAGTATGCACGTAATACACTATTGAACACTATCATACGCACTTTTTTCTACTTATTTGATGGCGTCAATCTCATATAAATGGGCAAGGGGAAAAGGGGCTTTTTCCTAAGACCACAACTGCGAATGTTAAAGAGTAGGTTAGCATAGCTTTGCGCGGAGTGGCAGTCAGGACAGTGAACAATCTATGTTAATAGATATTCGTAATTCAAGATTGATAAGATAAGATGAGATAAATCTTTATTTTCCAGATCCTGGCACTTTTGTTTGGTGTTTCAACACACAGGCACGCGCGCGCACGCACACAGACACACACAGACACACACACACACACACACACACACACACACACACACATACCCAGACACATACGCACACACCCTCTCACACACATCTGTGCATATAACCATAATAAGCCAACTTGTAGCCTCTTATTGCGAACAAGGTACCTTTTTACCTTTGTCTGTTATTTTGGCAGTTTTCGTCCCAAGAGATAGATAGATAGATAGATAGATAGATAGATAGATAGATAGATAGATAGATAGATAGGTAGATAGATAGATAACATTGTGCAGAATAATATAAGTCCCCTTGTGTAACTTATTAAGCGACGGTAAACCACTCTTGTTCAAGAACAGGCATCAAAATTGAATACGATTCTTTTCGTCCTGAGTTCTATAATTAAAGAGCAAGTAACCTCCCCAGAAAAAAACCACAAGTCTATTCTGCTGCGACTGAAACTAAACCTTGTCGACAATTATTAGTAAGACGGCTATTTTGAGCAAGTGTATTAGACACAATACGGGTTGAATCCGATACAGTTTCCCTACCGACAGGAGAAGATAACAGATCCGCGAACTTATTGAGGAGGTGTATTTTTACCCCATAATGAACAGCTCAGCTAAACTTATTCCTTTAGTGTATAGGCCTACTAGTCACTTGACAACGTCGGCAGAGGCGCAGTGTCGAGGCAATTTCAAAAGCAAGCATGACTTCGTTATTTTTACAGGGGTTTTTTTTTTCCAACTTTATTTTTGTTATCTATAACTTAAAAGGCAGATAACCATTTGCATGCTATAAAATATGCAACTTTCTTTTTATTTGTATTTTTATTTTATTTAACATCTTGAAATGCACCCCAACAAAGCCACTGGTCCGCTCTGCTAATCGGGCATATTACATATGTCCGCTACATTCCTAACAAGTGGAATTTCCCGACTTCGTAATTTAGCTCCCAGTTTTTGCGTTTTCTAACAAGAGCCTGGCTATCACACCATGATAGATGTTGATATTTAAAATCAAATATGTCTGTGTTCAGGTTAAGCTAAAAGCTCATTCGACATAAAACGGGTCTTGTCGATTACAAAATGTATCGTATGAGTGAAAATATGGAAATATTTAGTTTTAACATTTCTTTTTTTCTTCTGATAATTCAATTTAACCTTTTTAAATGAAATGTGCAGACTTTCGAAAAAGATGACACGCCCACACAGGGGCCTGGCACTTTTTCAATTGTGGTGTATATTTCTGCTGTTACATTAGCAGGCTTATCTGTCTCAACTTTATAAATTCTGCTGATCGTTGCTACTAGCGTAGGATGTGGTGGGAAAAAAGAATTTGGTTCGTCAAAAAATCTGTTGCCGACCATCAAGAAATCGGGGAATCTGACCCGTATGCATATCCAGATTGTAAATGGATGCTCTTTCATTGAAAGACAACTCGATCTACCTTCAGTTCAGACAATTTGCTCATTGAATATTATATTGAAATTAAGAGTCTGCCTCTCCCAGGTGAACGTTCTACATTGTAAAAAATGTGGGGGTAACTTGACAAAGGGCTGATGGCCACATTGGATAATGAATAGTTCGCTAGAGCAAGACAGCTTTGTTCTTTAAAAAGAATAAAATAAACAGAAGAAGAACGATCTAGTATGAGAGATTTAAAAAAAAAATGAAATTAAAAGAGGGAAGAAGGAAAAGAAGGAAGAGCAGGAAGGATAGATAAATAGAGAGACAGACAGACAGACAGACCGACAGACAGTCAGACAGACAGACAGACAGACAGACAGACAGACAGACAGACAGACAGACAGACAGACAGACAGACAGATAGACAGAGACAAAGAGAGACTGATAGACAGAGGGGTATACAGCCAAACAGACATACAAACAGACAGACAGACAGATTTCTCTCAGCGGGAAAATCGATTGGAAAGGTTTATGGGACCTATTAGCACCACTGTACACTGTGCGCAATAAACATGGATCCATTAAAAAATTTCTAAATATTAAAATGCAAACTTTAATCACCGATTAACCTCCACAATGGGCGGCGCCAGACTCATTAAGAACTCGTCTTATTTCAGAGGAACGGAATCTTAAATTAGAAGTGACTCAGCTTCTGAACGTAACTTTGCAAAGTTAATAATAATAATAATAAATAGCATTTGTATAGCGCATATCCCCGCTCAACAGCAGGCTCTATGCGCTTTACACTATATTCAGTTCTCAACTGACCGCACCACCACCGCCAATTGACGTGTAGAAACGATTGCAAATGAGTGTAAATTAATGTTATGCGCCCCCTGCCCCCCCCCCCAAAAAAAATCGATAAAAATTAGATCGTTTAGGAGACAAGATGTTGTGGCCAGGACTGTGTGGGAAATGGCATCTCAACAGAAAGGGGGAGATACTAGAAGAAATAAGTTCCCCCACACGGGAACTGAAGTCGCGCCTTCACCTTGCATCAGTTAATAGTCTAACAATATAACACGGACGCTGGTCGGAATCTACAAGAGCGTCCAATGACGTGCGGGGTCTAAAATATTCCCGTAACACTAAGGGGATATGTTGTGCCTAAGTCATCTAAAATTAACTCATTCCGCTGTGAGTGTGAGCGTTTGGGAAAGAAGGGGGGGGGGTGTGAGTCAATGTTTGATCAGCAGCGATGAGCCGACGTCTAGTGAGTCGACAAGGGCTATCTTCTTGCACGTGCATCCAGCTTACCCTCTAGACATGAGCACCCAAGTGACTGAGTGGACACGTCGACGTCACAGTGGTCACTCCGGGAGGATGAGAACGGGTCTTAATGTCCACTGACATGACAGCTGTCGGGGTTCCCTAAGTCCTACATAAAGAGGCGGGATTGAGGTGGGCGTGGCCGAGGGGGGGCCTGGCTTTTTCCGAGTGAGCACAATGCCCTACTGCCGGCCCAGTGCAAAAACATCCCATTGACTAGGCAGTTGGTTGAAGGTCGCCAGTGATAGGTTCTACAAGCATTCATTACCCGTTTCCTCTGTCTATCTAGCTGATTCTGTAACACTGAATGTCCGTCATTGTATCGATGAACATCTTTTACTAAAAAACACTCAAACTCATATTAGCAAAATGCCAACTTCTGTGCAGCTTTTCAAGAAAAGTTTTGCCTTATGTCTCAAAACAGAATAAGAACAAAGTTTGAATTTAACAAACCTGTCGTTGAAAAATCATTAAGTTTTAGTGATCAGTCAACTTATCAAAACCGTTAGAAAAAAATAATAGTTAAGAACTTGAACCCTTGAATAAGAAGTTAAGATACAATCACTGATCACAGATAACGTCATCAAAGGAAAGAATTCAATTTTATTGTTAAGAATATCATAAAAAGTGCAATAAAAGTTTACTAAGCTGAAAACAAATGCCCGCAGGGTATTTAAATTTGAGAGGATATTGTGTCATTGAGGATAAAATGGCTCAGAGTGCTCCGCAGTGCGCCATTTTCTCTTCTACCAAAATCCCTCTTGGGAAACCAAACACACTTCTATTTCAGTTTGGCGTATCTTGTATCAAGTCCGCACGCACACTGTCAAGGAAAAACGTTAAAAAGCGCCTTTAAAAAGATGTTTTGATGCGAAATGAGCAATTATGTCGAAAAAATTTTCAACGACTACGTATTCTGCAGAAAGTCGAGCTGATTTTAATTCCTCCATTTCAGCTTTTCATTGTTTGATAATTATAAATGGCAAGTTACTTTCCAATGGTCACTTTAGAAGATATTCTTTAAGATTATTTTACACTGAGAGTACGTGAGCTCGCCCATTAGCAATGTATTACCCTTATTGCGCTTGATTCATTGTTTTCCCCATTGACGTTCGCTGAATCAGTTCCACTGACGCGGTTCTGCTTCTTAAGTCTCGCTCGTGACTCACTTCAGCGCCAATCCTGGAGTGGAGCAAACAGGTGATCTCAGAGTCCCACAGTGACCACATGCTGGCTCGTCGTGAGGCAGGGGGCATCTGATTACGACAGGAGACAGGAACCTCTCAGCTATATTTGACCCTCACAAGTAGCTGAGCAGGCGAATGTATGCGGAAATGTGTGTGTGGGGGAGGGGGGGGTTAATGTGTGTGAGGGAAGGGAACGGAGAGGAGGGGGGGGGGGGGGGGGGGGGGTCACAACGTAGGAGTTTGGTGACCTGGCACCATGTCGCGTTGAGAACACGTTATCTCGTCTTACGGAAAAAGGGCATGTTTGCTTTGTTCTTTGATTGTTTCTTCCAGTTAGTTGTTTTTTTCTTTCTTTCTTTTTTTCTTCCGTTCTTTCTTTCATTTTTTCCTTCTTTTTTCCTTTCTTTCGTTTCGATCTAATTCTGCTTATTTCCACAACATGCTTTTCGTTCTTCCAATTTGATTTAAATCGTGTTTAATTGAAAATGTAGCGATTTTTACGTTTATTGTCTTAGTTATTTGTTCATTTGTTTATAAGACGTGTATTGGTTTGGAGATCGTGTATTTGGAAGGTGACGACAGGGAAGGGGACTGGGGATGTCGAGGTGGGGTTAATTTGTTGTTGTGGTTGTCGTTATAGTTGTTGTTGTTGTTGTTGTTGTTGTTGTTGTTGTTGTTGTTGTTGTGGTTGTCGTTAAAGTTGTTGTTGTTGTTGTTGTTGTTATTTTCATCGATGATGCAGCTGCTGTTGCTGCTGCTGTTGTAATTGTTGCTGATGTTGTTGCTGTGTTTGTTACTGTTTTTTGTTATGTCTTTGTTGGGGCGGGGATTAGGTTTTGGTAGTATTACGTGTTCAGCAGTCTTCTAAAAGTGAGTATCTCAAGACAGTAACTCTAATTTTGGTCCATGACGAACAAAACCTAACCGAGGAAGGAGATGGGCAATGGACGGGGAACCCCATCAAACGACACAACGGCAAGAACCCCCAGCAAATACCTCAACAGGGGTGGTTCGCATAACAGAAATTCCTCGAGTTTGTAAATGAGCTCTTGATAAATGAACACTTTACATTAAATTTTGGATATCATTCTTATGTTCCACTTATCTCTTAGAAAATGAAAATGCGTTGCCAGTTTTTGTTGCTGTTTTTGTTTTCGTTCTTTCTTTCTTTCTTGCTTTATTTATTTATTTATTTATTTATTTGTTTTCAGTATTTATTTATTTATTAATTTTTCTCACTTAAAATTTAATCATTCATTCGTTTATGAGGAGGTTGGGGGTCCTTTTTGTTTTTTATTCGAGTTTCTCCCATTCTTCTCTTTTGTAAAACAAAGTTTGTCGAAGACGGAGGCAGAATAGAGACTGATAGTACAGTGCTACAGTACTTGTTGTTCTTAAAGCTCAAGGTAGTTGTGATTTTTAAAAAAAATCTTTAATTAACAAAGGACATCGTCTGACGTTTAAGTGAGCAACCAAGTTTTGAAAAACAGAAACTATCTTGGCTCATTGTACGTAAATATTGGATGAAATCTGTAGATACAATATCTTTTTATTTTTCATAATTAGACAAGACTTTATTATTTTCTATTGATTTATTAAATGCAGGATCTAGCGATTAGTTATAATCTTTACAAATCTTAGCAATCTAAGCACTGCTTTTTTAGCCTTTTGATTTTGTAAAGTGCCCTGGGACCACGCATACGCATGTGCATTCCTTTTCATAATTATGCATGTTCTTGTTCTTACTTGGCGCTTTCGAATCACGGGGAAAAGAAAAACAGCCAAATCTGCTTCCTATTATTTTGCCTTCAAGCTGTTCCTAAACGTTTTCTCTAGAAATGCCAGCATATCCAGCAAAGAGGGCAAATTCCAGACTCCATTTATTAATTAGATGAAAAATCAAGAATTTGTTTCATTTATAAAAACGAAACAGATAAGATTAAAGTAAGAATAAAAGAAGTCAGGGGAAAATTTCGCAATATCTAAAAATGCTTACGTGAAAAGAAAAACACGACTGGTTGACAAAAAAAACACCAACATATCAAATGAACTGTATGGTGTTCGTTACTGAGTTTAGAACAAAAATGTTAAATTTAAGCTAATATGTACTGAGTATTGACCAATGACTTGCAAATTGAAATTTTTCTCACGAGATGTAATATAAAAGGCTTACCACTTACGACTCAGAAATCATTTTCTTTATTCTTGCCTCGGGGAGGGAATGGAATACCTACGGTCAAGGGGGTCATAATTATGAAAAGCAGGAGAAACGAGACGACTGGTTATAATTTAAAGACGTTGAGAGTAAGAAAGGGAAGGAGGATGAGGAGGAGGATGAGGAGGAGGTCAAGTAAATTGATAACATTATTTGGAGTCGGTTGCAATAATTTTTACTTATGCCGTTTGAAGAAGGTATACAGATGCATAAGTCACGATTCAGAGTGGTGCTAGATTCTGATGTCATCCAGTACAATTCTATTTGTTTTGGAACAGCAGAACTCTACATTTTATGTCGTCTTCAATAAAGACAGAAAGAAATCTTTATATGGCCAACTAATAGGACGAAAAAAAAAATCTGGAGCTTTCGAGGTCTAGAGGTTAAGGTGTTTGCCTCTCATTCAATATGTCCCGGGTTCAAAACGTGACAGCGACGGAAAATTTTCTTCTCTAAAATATTTTCCTTTCACCTCCTTTCCTGCTCTCTAAATATGTTCTGACGTCAGCTTTCGTCTCCTTTCCCCCCTCTGTCCCCCTCCTGTGGGCTACTGACTCTTCTGCAGCCTTTCTACTGCTTCTCCTTATTACTGCTGTCATTCAGCCATTACCCTGAACTTAGGATAGGTAAGATCTAACACCTAGCCTTCTCGGAAAAAAGCAAAAAATCTCGTAGGTCCCCAGTGCAAGTTGTACACGTTAAAGATCCCTTGGTGGTCCAAAAATCGATCAGAGTAGGCTTCGGCCGCGTCGGTCAGAATTCAAAATCACTTTCTACAAAACTGAAAATGTTTATGTGACATACGCGCTCATATGACCTTGTGCAGTTGCGAACGCCCGAAAACACTTACGCAAAAAATCTGAGAGAGTGAAAGAAACAGAGTGGGGGGGGGGGGGAGAGAGAGAGAGAGAGAGAGAGAGAGAGAGAGAGAGAGAGAGAGAGTGAGAGGGAGAGAGAGAGATACTGTATCTGCTTTAACAACCCCCCCTCCCCCGGCCACCACATTCCCATCCCAGACTGCATGACCAGTCGAGGCCGATGCTCGGACTTGCTACAGCCTACACTGGCGATCATGCGTCAATATTTGTCCACTGGTTCACTCCCCCACTGAATACCAGATGGCCACGGCCACAGTTTCCCACTACCTGCGTCTTTGGGGTTACGCTTAAGCACTTTAAAAGAGCTCTCAGAAGACTTAGTTCAATTCCTATGCGGAGAGTTGTTTTTTTCCCCTTCAACTTCAAATCTCTGTCTGTTGGTGAGGTGTATCACCTTCAGTCCACGCCCACATTGTTAGAGTAGGCGTTGCCTTCTGTCCTATTTGGACCTACAGGACAAGGTCGAAGCAATCCCCTCCTCCCCCTAAGTTACCTAGATTGTGTCAATGGCAACGTAAAAACGAAACAATATATTGTGTATAGTGTGTGTGTGTGTGAGTATGTGTGTGTGTGTGTGTGTGTGTGTGTGTGTGTGTGTGTGTGTGTGTGTGTGTATGTCACATACATGTGCTTGTTTATCCAATCATTGTTGTCACGGTTTACTGCCAATCACAATGTCTTTGGGGGCCAACAAAAGATGAGCCCGTTCCTACGGTCTGTTCTTCATGAAACTACTCTTCTGGAAAGGAAAACGATTTTAGGAAGAACTCGCGAAAATTATAGCCCGACTGGAAGGGGGCCCATGCTCTTCAAGCCCAGGCATTGGAGTGAAAGTTCATGTCACCTTTTTCCCACAGACCCAGTAACCAACTAACACTCTCACCGCGACCTCGGTAGGAATTTCTTGCTTTCTGCATCAACAAATACACGTGCAAGTACTGTCACACTCAATAATATCGCGCTGTTGGAACCCATATATTATTAGAATACTATTGCGATACCGACGATGTCTAGGCTTTTCTCCGAACCGAGAAAGTCGTACCTTTGAACTCAACCTACCCTAAATTCCGAGCCTCCACCCACATCTCGACACACCCACCGCCACGGTATTTCTTTGGTCTTTTGCTGATCGGATGTATGTGTCCACTAATTCCTCAAAGAGATAAATCACCGGAGTCGCAAGCAATCCAAGTTTGTCCGCTTGAGTACTTTTTACACTAGTGACAAAAAAGAGTACCAGATTTTGTCCTGTTGGGAATGATGAAAAGCAAGAAAATTGTAAGCCTTGACCATAGTACGAAGCTGCGTTTTGGTGATGTTGAAACGTGCACACTTCATATAGGTTTGGGAGTGTATAAAATCGAATATTCTCCAAATTTGGACTTAAATGCATCGCTTGTGACAGCAGTGAAATTTTTGCTCTCTTGTTTGCCGTTCTCTTTGTTTGCTAACTACAAAAGAGATACATATTATTATGACAACATAATGACCTGCTCATAATATATATATAT
>NW_004797774.1:334064-336198 GCF_000002075.1 Aplysia californica | reverse complement strand
CCTCCTCCTAGACATTCAGCCTTTTCACCAGTCCTCCTTCCTCTCCTCCTCCTCATCCCCATCCTCCTCCTCCTCCTCCTCCTCCGTCGCCTCCTCCTCCGCCTCTTCTTCCTGATCCTCCTTTTCCTTTTCCTAGTCCTCTTCTTCCTATGTTCATCCCTTCTCCTCCTGCCCCCGTCTCCCTTCTCCTTCTCCATAACCTCCCCTTCCACATTCAGCTTTTCGTTATCCCCCTAATCCTCCTCCTCCCCCTCATCCTTCTCCTCCTCCTACTTCTACCCCTACTCCTATTACCCCTGAGATTGCCTGCTTGTCTATCAATAAGAATTTATCTATCTATGTATCCTCCCTCTCACTACGATCGGGGGGGGGAGGAGGAGGGGGTGGCTCTGCTCCCCATCGTCCGTAACCTGCAAACACTAGCCTAATGCCCAGTGCACACTGCCAATCGAATTCGTTCGAATTCAGACGTAGCCAACCAGATGTTCCCCAAAGGAGGGCCAAAAGCTACCATCGTACGTTGCGCAATTCGACCTAATTCGACAAAATTCGACAGTGACCTTAAAACAAAACGCGTTTGTTTGTTTTGTTTCTTGCTTTTTGAAGGTCGTGAGTTGAACGATAGGATATGTACAGCGTGGGCCCGCCCAAAATGCGATAAAGGACAGTGTCGATTTAAAAAAGGCTGATGCTGGCGGACAGATTTAGTAATCTATCGACAATGCAGATATCTATAAGATTCAAGACCTGCCAACTCAGAAGCCACGATATGCGGCAGTGGGCACTTGAAATCCGCTATGGAAGGAAATTTCAGTATCCTCGTGGAGTATGTAAGCAGTAAAGGTTTTCTGTAATGTAACACCGCTCACTGGTCAAAGTTTCCACATGAATGTATTCCTTGTTCATTTGGACACAGCAAGGAGGGGACTTTGCACAACGTGTACTGAAGCCGCCATAATCTACCCCACCTGACCTGCTCCGGCCGGCAATGGGCACCTGGTATAATAAAGAAACCCACTATGGTGCGGCAAAAAAATTCGTGGCACAACCTATTCTCAAATATCTCAACAGGTGAATCAAAGTCTTTTATACTTTGTACAGTTACAGTTCGTAAGTTTGTATCAATTGAGGCCGGAAAAAAAATCTTTTCTTCATGAGATTATACAAAATACCGTAAATCTCCGTCACGCAGAAAATATGATTGTTTACAGTCCGTACTACTAGAAATTAATTTTATAGCTGACTCTTTTTTGCACTAAAGTTTGTTCAAAACATGCGCCCAATAAGCCAAATGACTTGATTAGAAGCGATATTGCCTCGGCTGTAAACCTTTTAAAACCTGTGGAAGCCACCCACTGGGATGTTTAACTTGTATTTGTTAAGGAATTTTCCAGAATACAGCTGACAGATGTTTACAAAAATATTGATCTGTTAAGACAAAATGGCACTCGAAATTGTGCAGAAGCTGAAAACTTTATTGATGATAGTTGAGAAAATATTTGACAATCGAGTTGCGCCACGACTTTTTGACCGCACTATAATTTACGCATGGCTTGATGACGTAACCTCACGCCTCATTACCCCTAGAGAGGCATGTGGTATTACAAGGCTTGGGAACATTAAGCTGCAGCTGCGATATAATTAGATCTTCTTCCACGCACGCTCACAGTATTGACATAACGATAGTGCCAATAAACGCAGAGGGATACGGGGTCAAGCAATCCATAATGGCCAGTAATTCGTGACTCCAGACCTAAACTAGACGGTTCTACCAGTACAACCACTATAATGCAAAGTTTCGTTCTGGTGAAAGGAAGGACCCTATGGCTCTGAGATGACGAATGCTAACAAACAGATGATCTGTCTCTCTCAAACTGAATCCCTTACTTCTAAAAAGAAAGATATGCTTGTGCCTGGAAACAACCTTCTACAAGCAACCAGGTCTTTTTCTGTACACGGTTGACCGTTCACGCATTAAACAAAACCGATGACGAAGAAAATATATTCTTTTTTAAAGAGAAAGACCGAGAAACAAGGTTTTGTGGTCTCTGAGATTTTTTTTTATACTGGGGACACTACATTTGTTCCCTTTATTTCCACAAACTACTAGAGGGCGGGGGGGGGGGTTGTTTTT
>NW_004797774.1:322365-328195 GCF_000002075.1 Aplysia californica | reverse complement strand
AGAGAGAGAGAGAGAGAGAGAGAAAGGGGGTATGATGTGACATGGTAAAAAGGCCCATTAACTCGGCACGCGCACATACACACACACACACACACATACACACACATACACACACATACACACACATACACACACATACATACACACAAAAATACAAACACACTCATGCACACACACGTACACACATACACACACACACACACACACACACTTACGGAGAGTGATAGAATCGCCTTTTAGAGAAAACACACAGAGATCAATGCAAAAGTATGCTAATATTATATTCCAGAACACTCCATGTGACTTTAGAGAGAAAAAAATGGGGAGGGGGTGACGGGGAGAGTGTGTGAGAAAAAAGTGAGAGGGAGAGAGAGGGAGAGAGAGACAGATAGAGACAGATAGAGAGAGAAAGAGAAAGAGAGAAAGAGTGAAAGAAAGAAAGCGAGATAGAGGGAAGAGAGAGAGAGAGAGAGAGAGAGAGAGAGAGAGAGAGAGAGAGAGAGAGAGAGAGAGAGAGAGGGAGAGAGAAAAGATCAGAGACAGAGACATTGCATAGAGACAGGGGCGGAGACAGAAACAACGCGAGACAGAGACGAAACAAAATAATGACGACAGATATAATAATATCGTATGGCTTAATGAGTAAACTTAAAAAGCGTAACATTTCTAAAGTCTTTTGAAAGTTAGATAAAAGACAATAGAGACAGAGACCGGTGGACACACAAAGTAAGCGACGTCGAGAAAATAGATAGAGAGGCTTAAAGACAAAGAAAGTAAGTAAGATAAATAGCAGACTTTAATGGGTAAATACTGGTAAGATTATTCAAACTGCGAAAGCTTCAGGATATTAGCCAAGGAAAAAAAAAGTATTTAATTTTAGAACGACAAGTGACATGCACTGCATTTTTTCTCCCGTGGAATTCCAACTCTGGCATCACGCAGACTGATTAAGAATAGAATTCTGTCCTGTTCCCATTTTATTATTGTATAATTATCTGAATCTGAACGAACCGGAAGTGTAGACAGAAATGCATAATTTGTATTTACTCAAGTCAAACAAGTGTCTGTCCCTTTTACATTTCCGATGTGCTGATCAAAACTGGAATCTATCTTTACAACTGGTTCGTGCAATCTGTTCAAAAAAAAAGAAAGAAAAGAAAAACAGATCATGCCTGCCGTCCAAAACACTACAGACGAAAGGGTAGAAACTTTATGAACAAGAGCGCGCGGGCGGTGGGGGGGGGGGTAGAGATAGTTAAATGAGTAAATAAGTGATTCAGATAACTGGTTATGTGATATTCGATTAACTGGGAGGATAATGGGAGTGTTTCGGATCGTTTTAAAGAGGATATTGTTCTTTTCTAAAACTAAATGAATGATAATTTCAGTTCCACATGTATAAATAAATAACACTTAAGCCTCTCAAAGTCAAAAGCTAAAGAAAGGGAGAAGGCGAGGGGGAAACAGAGAGACACACATATAAATGAACAGAGAGAGGGGGAGGGAGAGAGAGAGAGAGTGAGTGAAAGAAAGAGAGAGAGGGAGAAAGAGAGAGAGAGAGAGAGTGTGTGTGTGTGTGTGTGTGTGTGTGTGTGTGTGTGTGTGTGTGTGAGTGTGTGTGTGTGCGTGTGTGTGTGTGTGTGTGTGTGTGTGTGTGTGTGTGTGTGTGTGTGTGTGTAAGAGAGAGAGAGAGAGAGAGAGAGAGAGAGAGAGAGAGAGAGAGAGAGAGAGAGAGAGACAGTAAAAGTGTTTGTGGGGGGGGGGGGGTCAAAACCAGCAGGATCTTCAGATATCTCTTTTTTATTACATTTCATGGCTTTTTTCTACTTTAAACACGTTGATTTACTCAGCAGGGAATAATGGTCATCGTGAAAACGTTAAAGAAAACAGGTAAACGAAGACGTGCATGGATTTCCCATTTACGGGATAAAACACGGAGAGGTAATCTATAAAGCTGCAGTAAAGCTGGCCGTATTTCTACACGTACTAGATTATGATGACTGTGCATGTACAGGAATACAGGAAACACAATAAGTCAATGATGCGTTTCTGAAGGAAGTTTCGGTCTAATTTTTTATTGTCAATTATGTCCAAACCAGAAAAAAATAAAATGCTTACAAGTTTTCTGTGAGCGTTCGAATAGAAAAGCTAAAAAAAAATTGATTTCCTGGTCACTCAATAAATATTTGCACAAAAACTCTAAAAGAGAGAAAATGTAACCAGCAAGGTATATCGTAAACCTTGCGTTTCTTGCTGGAAAAATGGCGTGACATTTTGGTCACGGCTAGGGCTACACAGATTTGGTCATCAGAAATTGCTCTAGTTTTTGAAGGCTCTGGTAAGCAACACTAGTTTGAATCGCGGAAGCGTTTTTCTAAACTTTGTTTTTATAAGAGTTCCCCTTGTTGCTGTGCAATGGTCTGGTTTCTTTATGACAGACATGGAAATATTTTAGGATTGCATTTTTTAGTCAATGTTGTTCAAAAGAACTCAACGAAAAACTAGTTCATCATTAGATGTAATCTCTATTCATGCAATCACTACTTTGCATTCTGAGTGACTGGCTTGCACGCATAAATTGCATTCCTTTGTGACCTATTCTGTTTAAATCATGCGTTCATATTTGACAAAAATAACTTAAACAAGCATATTATACTTCTCGTCAGGCTTTTATATTAAAAAAAAAGAAAAACAACAACCAGAAAGGTCACAGGAAACTAACTGTAAATGTCAGTTTAAAAAGTTGCCCTTAACTTCCGAAATAATTTCAGTCATCAGGAGATAAACATTAAAACATTTGTCACGCATTTAGCTTAGCGAAAAATGGAAAAATGCTGAATTTGCCTTTAAAAGTGAGAATATAGTCACTGAAAAAAACAACAACCTCCAAACGAAAAGATTAACAGAAATTATGCAGTTTGAAATTACTGATTTCATGTCATTTGAATGTCACAAAAACCTTCGTCTCTATGAATAGAGTCATATTATTATTATTACTCGGGTGTTGATCGTGTGATAAGTATGTTTTCTCCTGCGGTACACTGGAAACTGTGTTCTATTTCGGGAAGAGTGCAGCTTTTTAAATATAACTTTGGCTAGGATGATGTATCCCAAGGTTGACCCTTACAGACAAAATCAATTAATCTGGTATCCTATTTTATCTAAATTGTGTCGATGGGGATGTAAAACATTTCCAATCCACCATGGATTTTTTTTTCACCAACGACCTTTTTCATTTATGTTCATTTATCCACACCTTTCTTTGGGTCGCGTCGTTATTTAGACAGACAAAGTGGGTAACCCCACAGAGATAAGCTGTAATTGTTGTTTTGTTGTTGTTGTTGTTGTTGTTGTTGTTGTTGTTGTTGTTGTTGTTGTTGTTGTTGTTGTTGTTGTTTTGGGGCAGGGGGTTGTTTTGTTGTTTTTGCTGTCGCTGTTTTATTTCTATTAATATTTACAAATGAAGAACATTAAACTTGTTCAAGGATTTTTCATAGCACTATTGAGGTTTTCTTTTTTCAAATGAACTTTTCTATCAGTGTAAATGCCACCTGGAGTGCAATTTTCAAATGTCGGTCAAAATCGACTTTTCTTTGACTTGTATTTTTCCCTCAGTAGGGTGAGAGGGGGGGGGTCTATTAGAGTGACTAATGTCTGAATATTTCTTTGCTATCGTTTATATATAAAACAGTGTGAGCTCTGTGATGTAACAATTCACTAGTAACTAAAGTCTTCAGTCGAAACTGTCTACGACGACATCCAATGTCAATTGAGAAGTGGCTGTCTTTGACAGACTGGCGTCTTAGACAATGTCATTATGATAGCTCCTCCGTCAAATCTGACGATAACCAATACAACCACAGAGGAGAATTTTTCTAAAACGAAAGGTAAAAGTTTGAAGAATTAAAAGTTAAGATAACTTGTAGCTTCTGCTGTGGCCGATGAGACCATTCTGGCAGAATACAATGACATTATAATGTAGCACAAAAAGGCAAATGGGACGTGGGAAGGGGACATCCACATTGAAATCAGAGCTCTGGATCTATTTTGGGCATCTGCTTTTTTGTTTGTTCTTTCTTAGAACAGTTTCTACTTGTCCTTGGTCATTAGAGCAGGTTCGAGTGTGGCAAAATTGGTAACAAATTTCCCCCGACTCTCAAATCAGAGTTAAGGGTCCATTTCAGGCATCTGACTTTTTTCTTGTACTTTCTATTAACGGTTTCTACGTGTCCTTGCGCTGTTTCCTAGAGGCAAACCGAGAACCCAGTTCCCTAGATGATATACCACGACCTCATAATAACAAGCTTCTATCTTGGATACTACTAGGAGTGTCTGTACCGGTGTCTGAGAAGTGTCTGTAGTGTAGTAGTTTTGTATTTCACCGTCTCCACTTAGAAGACCTGAATTCAATTCCCGTGAAATTGTAATTTTTTTTTCCCGGATATCTCCGTGCTTTCTGCTGGGACGTCGTATCCCTCTCAGACCAGGTTGGCCCTGTCAGGCAGAATCATAGCCCGCTTCCTAAAGGGTTTAAATTGTGCCTATGGGGAGAGAAAACGCCTTCTTAGAAAGCCCCCCCCCCAAAAAAAAAACACCAAAAAAAAGATTCCCAGAAAGAACGTATGGAGCCCCCCCCCCCACTGAGATAACTTGTCGTGGCGCTCATATGACCTTATGCAGTTGCGAGCACCGTAAAACCTCTACTTTAAAAAATACATTGTCATTTATGTTATTCCCACTTCTTGAACTATGTGTTTGCAACAGTCGATATGATAGCACTTTCCAAAAGGTTATTCACCTTTCAGTGCCTTGTCACTACAGTCTCAGCCTGCTTAACAAGATTCGGTAGCGAGCTCGAAAACGAAGGATTCTATTTAAAAACAAACGTAGAACTCGGTCTTGAGTAAAACAACTTTGTTCTAAAAATATCAACAAGCTTTTACGTCAGCCAGTAACATTTTCTTCAGGGTGCAATGTCTGAAAAGGGATCTTCTTAATGAAAGCAAACAAAAGTTGTCGTTTTTTTGACACGACACCCAGTTACGTCAGAGCAAAAAAAAAGGGAGGTAATCTCTTTGTCCTCAAAACACAACAGGGTTATGGAGATTTTCCACTCGCACTATTTAATCTTTGGCGAATGTTCTACTTCAGTAGATAAACTGTTAATATTAATTTGTGCGTGTGTGTAATCTTTTACTTCAACTACAAAAGGAGTATTATTCTATTTCGGTGTAACCCATGATTATGAGAATTCCATTATTATCTGGCTTCAGGAAATTAAACAGTTCACAAAACCTAGTATTACTCGTTCACATTTTCCCCTAGATATGAAATCTTCATTGAACTTTTTTAAATTTATTTCTTTTGTGATCTACTTACATGTTAGACTTCTTAGATTCCTGATCGGATATATGTTGTGACATTTTTTTTCTTTTGACCTGGTTGTGGCAGAGAGGGGAATGGGTATAAAAACTATCTGTGTTGGACGTTAAAAGAAGAGTTTTCCTTCCATTGTCTACTGAGGCCGGGCGTACAGTGACATCTGTCTATGGCACACTCCACTGGGTCGAGGGCGGTCCAGGCTCGCACTTTCAAAGAGGCATTTAATTAATTTGAAGGAAAGAAGGAGTGATGATACTATAATATAATATCATTAGCGTATTCTACATAGGCCTACCTTGAGATGGATTTGGGGATGCAGAGAACTTAAAGAACTGTTGAAATGATACGATAATTATTACTGCCGAATACTGCAAATAGTAGAGAGACGTGGAGAGAGAGAGTAAGAGAGAGAGAGAGAGAGAGAGAGAGAGAGAGAGAGAGAGAGAGA
>NW_004797774.1:319987-322265 GCF_000002075.1 Aplysia californica | reverse complement strand
AGGGGGGGGGGGGGAGGCAGAGTGAAAGAGATAGACAAATTCGTGGTTGGAAGACAGAGAGAGGCAGGAAGACAGACAGAAGGAAGAGCCACGGAAAGTGAGAGAGTAGCAGAGAAATTAACAAGAGAAAGACATGCCAGAGGTTCAGAGCTACCTTGTCATTCTTTCCTTTAAAAATGGTATTCCTCTTCAAAGTTTAATATCCTATTTAAACTGTTTCAAGTGACAATGGCCCTTTCATCTTTATAGACTGACGTCATCCTACCCTTCACAGGCGATACACAAATGACGTATCAGACAAGTTGACCGCGAAACCCACCGCCCTCACTTCACACAAACAGCGGTTGTAGCTATCATAGTCTAAATATAATGCTCTTATTTCATGTCTGAGGCGTCATGGTGACTCCATGATGGAATGTAACTGTATTGGAAGAGATAACGCAAAACTTGTGCAATAACCTAGCCATAACATGTAAAGTCTGTGCGGCCAAGGACCACGTTTCATTCATGCCCTGTTATGAGCAATCACGTAATATCTAGGCCTCTACTTAAACGATTATTGGAAATGGTCGTCATTTGACTGCGAGGTTGAAGGGACACTACAAGTATGCTCTTTTCTCTCCCCTGGTAGTTTCTGTTCTTCTGTCATATTTTTGCCTTGCACTAAATGGCCATTATTTTGTCATTGTGCTTTTCATTACTCTAGATATGTCGTTGTAAAGCCGAGTTGACACTGGTAAGAAACCCAGGAAAAAAATATTTGTGTAAAACTACTGAGAGCCACAGTTACGTTTGCGTTGGCTTTTTTCTGCTGGAGTCCACAGGTCCAGATCAACGCTCAAAAACAACAATTTGTATATCAATTCCCGATAACCTGTGTATTATTTATGAAGACTTGTAGAAAGTAGAATTGGCAAAAAGAAAAAGAGTGTGTGGGAGGATAGAATGAGATATATTAAAAGTTTCTTAGACACGACAACCGTCCTTCAAAAACAATTAAACTTCGAGGAAAAGATACCCGATAGTTTGGAAACTAATATTTACCATTTTATATTTTGTTTGTATTTTGACGGGAAGCCACGATTTAATTAAAGACAATAAAAGAAACGCTCATCATTCCCGCAATGTGTGGTGAAGAATAAACATATTATTTTGGTTATGAAATAAAATACTAATTGTTCTTGCGATTGTTCCTTTGAGCAAGCCTTCCTTTCATTGGTCTCATCGGTGAATTGGGTGAACAACGTCGCTTGTGGAGCCTCAGGGGTTTGTTTGGAATCAGGAAACACAAAACTTCGTGATTAGTCTGTTTACTCCATCTGTAATACCTTATGTATCCTAGCTATCGTCAATAGGTGGGAGGGAGATGGTAGCATATATCGTGCCAGCCTAATAGCCACTCAAATTAGGCTACAACTGAAATTTTCTGATCTCTTTTAACACATTGCATTTAAGCTAGAGCAGACTCCTGCCAAAATCATGTTGCAAAAACGAAAAAGAAAAATGCACATTTAAGTTTGTCGTCAGTGGATGTTCACATTCACATGTGCCCGCTTTTCTTTCCCCAACTCCAGTACCTCACTCACAAGTTTGCTCGACAAATAAGAGAGCTCGACATTGACACCTTTGTCGGCATTCTAGTTGACCAGCATCGTGATCCCTCACCCAATAGCCTCTTAAATTCGTCATACAATTAGGGATATGACGTTTTGATTCGAAAAATCAAAAACTTTTGGGTGGGGAGAGGGGGTGGGGGTATCTACTAAAGTATAACATGTTGCTGGGTAGCCTCCCATTTGCCACAATTCTTTGGCAAATCAGCTAAGCCTGTGTATCCCTATGCGTGACTCGACGATAAGGAGACAAGCTCTAAGACGTTCAGAATCTTGGGTCCGAAGGGTTTACCTTATACCGAGGTTTCACTGTTCTCCATAACACTGAGCCAGGATCCCACAAAGATGGCAACAATTGAACGTGTGGCCTTGGCCACGTTCTCAAATATATCAAAACGTAAAGTACAAAATGCCCTTTGCCTTTAAAAAAAGTGTAATGTATTTTTTCATTTGTATAAACATTTCCAACTTCAAAGAGTTAATTTAACTGCTTTTGCAAAGGCCTTTCTAGAGGCATGCAAGCTGCATCAGCCTGTAGAACCGCTAACCATCACAAGAGACTCTCAAAGAGGTAGTAATGACATTGACATCTACACGCACGTGCGCTCACGAGTACACTCACTCACACAAGCACACGCACACGCACGCACACACACACACACACA
>NW_004797774.1:316113-319548 GCF_000002075.1 Aplysia californica | reverse complement strand
AGAGAGAGAGAGAGAGAGAGAGAGAGAGAGAGAGAGGGAATGAGAGAGAGAAAACGAAAAGAAAAAGAAAAAAGAAAAGAGAGAGAAAGAGAAACTGTCAGAAAGAGTAAGACGGAAGAAGAGGCTTAAAAGTTAAACTGGGAACTCACCTATTGTACTGCTGTCTCCCTGTGTGCGAGTTCAAAGCTGCTCCCTGTCAAGTACACAGGTAAACAAGAGCACAAATACCCCTTTGATGTCGCAAGGCTTGCGGGGAGGGCCCATTTTAAATAAGTGATAGCCCGTGATTGGAGGTGCCAACTGCCCGGCCTTGGTGCCAGAAGGTACCATCTGATATCGATTGGTTCGCTGTTTTATGTTCACCGGCCAACCAGAAAGAAATAGGTCATTTGAAAGATGTGGCACCAAGGACATAGATTGAAAAATAAATCTTTTAAAATCTATTCTTTTAAACTGACTACCTCCATTTTACACCTTATATGACACAACGTGTATGATTTAGAAGGCGGGCTGCTTCGAAGGTGCCTATCATGGTCAGTCCGGGCTGAGTGAGATACCTCAGGCCCAGCAAACAGACAGAGATTATATATAGAATAATTACTTTCCCCGTGTGCAAGTTGCCCACGTTAAAGATCCATTGGTGGTCTAAAATCGATAAGAGTAGGCTGCAGCCGCCACACGTGCAAAATTTTAAAAATTCCTTCCAACTGAAAATGTTTGGTGTCCCGCGCGCTCATATGACCTTATGCAGTTTCGAGCGTGGTAAAACACTTATCAAAAAACAAAAACAAAAAAAAAGATTACTTTGCCTCCCTCAAAACGAACCCTTGCCTTTGTGTGTTAGGGCAAAGAGTTTTACAACTACAGCACAGACAATTTTTGGAAATGGAAGAAGAAATTAACTTAACAAAGAAAAGCGATACTGATAGGACAATTAAGATTTCAGTTGAACCTGCTCGAACGACCACTTGCCTAAGACAATCAGCAGTACAAATAAATGAACACTTCACTCCCTCCCCCCACTCCCCAAAGTACACACACACACACACACACACACACACACACACACACACACACACACACACACACACACACACACACACACACACACACACACACACACACCATTTGTGTTTTTTCTTGTATATTATAAAGTCACTACCCAAAAAACTCACCTGTCTATGACAATCACGTTTTTCCGCGACCATTAGTGGTCGTATTGAACAGGTTTGACCGAATAATAATATGTGAGGCATCGTCGTGGAATCAGGCTCTCGTCAATTTTTGGGCAAATTGGGTTATTGGTATCATCTTAAAGCTTGTTCACTTGTCTTTATTTGGATGAAAAAATATCTGTTATCTTAAACACAAGTCGAGATATTTGAGAGTGAAGGAGGAGGGGGTCACCTGTTTTCAGAGGTAAAATTAGTGAGAAATGGCCGCCAAAGATTACATATTTCATTTGCTTAAGAATCGTGGTAACTGAAAATTTACATCTTGTGTGCCTTTAATCAACGTTTTTTTTTCAGAAAAATCCACACAGAAATGAGTTCTTTAATGGGCATGAAAGGTGTTGAGCCCAAAAACAAAAATGTGATTAAAATTCACAAACCTGCAGAAAAAATGCAAGTTTTTTCACTTTGATTATTTTGACGAGAGCCTGATTCCACCGCGCTGCCTCACATATGTATGTTTGTAAAATTTGTATTTTTGTATATTGATTTTCTGTTTTACCCACTTTGCAAAATTTTCGTCGTGAATGAGTAAAATTTGTCTTAACTCATATTCATCTTATTTAAAACTATTTGGTACTGAGGATACCTTTAGGAAGTCACTAAGTTGTTTCGTTCTGAACAGTGGTGGGGAGAGCAGCGGTTAGAACTCTCAAAAGCGGGTGACTGAACCAGGGTTGTTTTGAGGGTATTTATACAGGCTAAAGGAATCTCCACTCACCGAATCTGGTTTACAGACAATAATATACTGCTACCCCACCCCACCCCCAACTCACACACTCTCTGTTGCCCTTTATCTTCCCTCCCCCTCCCCCTCCTCCTCTTTCTCTCTCTCTCTCTCTCTCTCTCTCTCTCTCTCTCGCTCTCTCTCTCTCTTTTCTTTTTTTCTTACTTTCTTTCTTTCTTTCTCTCTCTCCTCTCTTTCTCTCTTTCTCTCTTTCTCTCTCTCTCTCTTTCTCTCTCTCTTTCTGTCCCTCTGTCTCTCTCGCTCTCTCTCTCTCTTTGGTTTTTTCCCTCTATATATTTTCTAAAAATTCCAAACGCACACTTAGCCTAAGATGTGGCAATAGTAATCGACAGAGACAGAGAGAAAAACAGATAGAGAAATAGAAACAGAGAAAGATAGGGACACCGAGAGAGACAGGGATAGTATAAGTAAAGGAGAGGGTAAGGGAGAGAAAAATAAGAAAGAGAGGTTGAAAGCAAACACGACGATCAAGAATTAAAGACAAAAAAAAAAGGCAAATGAATAGGCAATGAAAGATGTTGAGTGGGTAGATGGATAGTCAAAGAGAACGAACAGAGAGAGAGAGGGGGGGGGGGAATTAAAAACAACAGAGAGACAGAGAGAAAGAGAGAGAGAGAGGAGGGGGAGAGGATAAGAGAGAGAGAGAGAGAGAGAGAGAGAGAGAGAGAGAGAGAGAGATAGAGAGAGAGAGTGTGGGAGAGAGGAAGAGAGAGTAAAAGTTACTAAAAGAGAGAGGGGGGAGAAAGAGAAAGAGTAAAAGAGAAAGGGGGAGAGAAAAAGAGGGAGAGAGAGTAAGAACGAAAGAGGGTGAAAAAGAAGAAATAAAAAAGAAACAAACAAACAAACAAACAAAGAAGAAAGAGAGAAAGAAAGAAGTGTGAAAAGTAAAAACACAGAGAAAGAGAAAGGAGGGGGGAGGGGGGGAGGGGGGAAGAGGTAAGTGAGAGAGTTGAAACTCCATTGGCACATAATCCCAAACCAGTTTCACTGATAGAAACAGACGCGGCGGAAAAGAATTTGAGAAACGTTAATTGAAAGAGGACGATTATTGTCAGTGATCATTCTCCTAAGTTGTCATATCAGGCTGCACGAATTTTGAGATTTATAGCGTAACATTTCGAAATTACCGCTGGCTTTTCCGTAAGCGAGAAGGGTGAGATAAAATAAAACTACTCTTGTTTCAAAAGTGAATTAATTTGTGTAAAAGTATAAGTCCGTGCACCAGATAATACTATTGCAATACTGTATGATATATCGAGTGGGGGTAGTCACGACAGAAAGCAATATTATGGGAAAGCGTTGTCATCATAATTATCATTATCATCATCGCCAGCATCAGAAGCGCAGAAGCACCACCACCACCACCCCCATCATCCTCATCATCATCATCATCATCATCATCATCATCATCATCATCATCATCATCATCATCATCATCATCATCATCATCATCGT
>NW_004797774.1:314682-316013 GCF_000002075.1 Aplysia californica | reverse complement strand
ATCATCATCATCATCATCACCATCATCAGCATCATCATCATCATCATTATCATCATCATCATCATCACTATCATCATCCTCATCATCATCATTGTAAATAGAAAGAAAAAAACGCAAAAAATGACGCAAAAAAATAAGATTTTAAAAACTGCAAAACAATGGAAACCACTGCAATGCCTAAAAAAATAACACCAACAACAACGAATAACAACAACAGCCATGCTCGAAATCCATATGATAGCAGTAAAAGCAACAACAACTACGCCAACAATAACAACAGCAACAACAGTAACAACAACAACAATAGCAACGACAATAACAATATTAACAATAACAACAACAGTAACAACAGCAACAACAACAACAGTAACAACGCCAACAATAACAACAACTGCAACAACAACAACAATAACAACAACAACAACAACAACAAAAACAACAGTAAAGAAAAACCACAACATCTTCAGCAAACCAGGGACAACAGCTAATGCCGCACATAAAAGAAAGAGAACCGGACAGCAGATATCAACAGCCAGTTTTGAGGGATCAAATATTCATTAAGGTTAAGCCACTCCGGCTGTTAAACATTGAAATTTCTTCGTTTTAGAGGCCTTGCTTCCCTGAAGGGATCAGACTACTAAGAAAGTACCGTGCGTGTCAAGAATGCGCATATTCAAAGCATAAAAGGCCGCCAAGAAAGAATTTAAAATGCTAGCGATGTAGCTAGACGTCTTTCGTCTCACTTCCTGTGAACTGAGCCTTGTTTTTATTTTCAGTAGTTTTTATTTATACTAGCACAATAACAATAACAGTAAATCGCTTCATTTTGTTACGTTTTATTTAGTTAATTGATATCGAATGGTTGTTAAGGAAACAGATACTGGAAGTTTAATTTTAATTTCTACCTCTCCCTTTTCCAGTCACAACCACCTACGTACCAATGATGTTTGCGCGTTGAAAATACCTTAAGTGTGTGGTACGTCACATGTGGATATTTTAAAAGAAATCTTCGTGTTTATTTGTAAACGTCGAAGCGTTGTTGGAAACGTTGCAAATGCTTCACGCCCTCATCGACAGAAATAATTATTTGTCAAAGACACTTGGAAGGCGGCTGTTTCGATGCATGCTGACGGTTGGGAACAACGCTGGCTGAGAGAGATTCTTTTTCTAAGGAAGTGGACTTGAACAAAGTTCTCTTTACGAGAATTGAACTCATGCTTCCAGTTTGCAACAACAAACCGCTTACATATCACACCATAGGCACCGAGTTTTAGTCAGTTAAGTCGTATATAGTCCTTAGTTTTTACTGAAGTGTCTTTAGCCATTCCCAA
>NW_004797774.1:311460-313135 GCF_000002075.1 Aplysia californica | reverse complement strand
CTTTCTTCTTCTTCTTCTTCTTCTTCTTCTTCTTCTTCTTCTTCTTCTTCTTCTTCTTCTTTTTCTTCTTCTTCTTCTTCTTCTTCTTCTTCCTCTCCTTTCTACGTTTCTCTACTCTGCACCGTTTCTTACTTTCTTGCCACTTTCATTAGTTATAGCATGTTTGCACGTACTTCCCACACGAGTTTCAAATTGTTTTTGCTTTGTGTTATCCTTTCCCTCTTTTCACATAATTTTACTGCAAAACATGAAATACAAGACAACTGTTGATATGTTATACCCGGACACGGCTCCCACCGGAATACTAGACAAGTTAAAGCTCAAATTACGCGCAAAGGCAAAACAACACATTACAGAAGAACAAAAACAACAGGGACATTAGAAACCAACACAATATTAACCGTAATGTGAGAGGCTCTGAGAAATGTTGTTCCACGTTCTGTGGCTTGTGAAAATGAAACCGTTTTGTTCACAAGGTCTCAAGAGTCGGACTTTCGAATCTTGGCTTTCACCAAAACGACAGCGGGTCGTCTCTTATTACGAAAGCAACAATTGTCTTTTTTTTTCCGAAAGTAATTAAAAAGAATACTATCATGTGTTGGCGGCAAGCTAAAAATTTGATACTCGTTTCCTATATTTTTGTCAGTGCGAATTAATTTACTTTTTCACGAACTCGATATCATTACTTCCCTTATTTAGAGCCCGGAATGTTTTTGTCCAGAATATTAATTAGCAATACAGACAACGCGGCACAAGTTTGTTGGTTTATTTTAAAAATAAAATTTGGTTCTCTTTAGTGGGGTTTTTCTTTGGGGGCGGTAGGACTTTGGTTGGGTTTTTGGGGGGTTTTTTGGGGGGGGGTTGTTGCTTTGTTTGTTTTTTAAATTATGGTGTAATCCACACACGCAGAGCTGAGAGAGATACAACGTCCCAACCTAGTGGATAGGCTATCGGACTCGCAACCGTAAGGTCGTGGGTTCGAATCCCTTCAGTGGCCCGACGTTGTGTCCTTGGGAAAGGCACTTTGAACAAATTTTCCTCACTTCACCCAGGTGGAAATGGGTACCCGGCTATAGACAGTGAACGAACTTGTCAGTTTGATAGTGTTTGAGCGCGTGAAATCCGCAGCTTGCACTGTATGCTTCCGCGGAAGCCGAATATGTTTCTGAGTGTTCTCAGAGGGTTTGCTGGGGTAATAATAGTTGTAAAGCGCATAGAGCATGCTCTTGAGCATGGATATGCGCTATATAAATGCAATTATTATTAATTATTATTATTAGAAAGACCAGTATTCTCTCAAAAGGTTCACCCACACGGCGGTCGAACTCGGGTCTACTGAGGGCAACAGAGTGGCGCCTTTCCGTTACTCAACAGATGTCGGTGTTTTAGTGTTCAACACTCACAGAGTTTTGTTGGGGGCTCTCGTGGCCTAGAAGTTAAAGTGTTCCCCTTTCATTCAATAGGTTCGCGGTTCGAATCCGGATAGCGACGGAAATTCTTCTTCTCTAAAACGGTCTCCTTTCACCTCTTTTCCTGCTCTCTAGCAGTGTTCTGTTGTCTGCTTTCGTCTCCACTTTCTTCTACCACCCCTTCACCCCCTTTGCACCCTCCTCTGGGCTCCTGACTCTCTCTGCCGCCTTTCTACTGCTACTCCATGGCTCATTTTTACTGCTGT
>NW_004797774.1:306149-308841 GCF_000002075.1 Aplysia californica | reverse complement strand
AGGAGGAGGAGGAGGAGGAGGAGGAGGAGGAGGAGGAGGAGTATTGTACAAACGTATTAACAATTGCAAGTGTGATTGTTGTACTACTATTTTGCCTCAGGGTTCAGTAACCTTTTTCTTATCATCTTTTACCTTTGTTAGTATATTCCCGTATACCGTTATATCTCAAAATAGAATTTCACAAGAGTGCTTTTCCTTCGTGGTTCTAGTAACGACTTTAGGAAATTTAATCCAAGTCATCAAGAGATTTCTGAAGATTATAACACAATGCCTGCCCTATCCGTTTCACATGGAGGAAATAACATGTGGAAAGAAGAGACATTGAGGGACACATTTTGCGTAGAAGTCAATCTGGCGCATACATCAAGGAGAAAGTGCACATGTTGTTGGTGTTATTCTCTTGACGTGAAATTAAATCTAAACATTTTTTCGAGAAAGTAAAAACAAAAACCTTGGAATTCATTTTCGCTCCTCTAAAGTGCTTTGCTTTTCAGTTTTATGTGCAAAACGTTAGACTGTGCAAGGCTTCCACCTAAACCTCACCTCCTCCTCCCCACCCCTCCTCTCCCCCCACTCACACACATCATGTTAAGTAAAAGTAAAAACTTGTCTTCTTTTATTCCTAATAAAAAATGTTTGGATTTTAAGGTCAAAACGTCGATTCTGTTTTGATAAGCTTCTATTCCTAAAGTACTGTAGATGTTAAATGCCTCTATCGACACAATTTAGGTCATAATCAGATGGTGATTTTTGACCCTGCTAATCAGGGTCAACCCGGGCTGAGTGAGATACAACATTCCAATTGAGAAACCAAGACACTCGGTAAAAACTTGCCCCACTCGGGAATCGAGCTCTGGCCCCCTGCGTGCGACAGCAAAGTGCCTAAACGTAAACAGTTTGAGTCATCCGCCTAATGGGTCAGGGCATATAAACCCAAACAGATAAAACTTCGTTTTAAGGACACAAAGAGTCTGTGGAGGTTTAAGATAATAAATATGTGATGTGGCGTGGTGGAATCAGGCTCTCGTCAAAATAAGCAAAGTGAAGAAACTTGCATTTTTCAACAGATTTTTGAATTGTTATCAATTTTTTAAATTTTTGGCTCAACATCTTTCATGCCCATTAAAGAACACATTTCTCTGTTGTTTTCTGAAAAACGTTGATTAATGGCACAAAAATGTAAATTTTCATTTACCGCGGACTCTTAAGCTAAGGAAATAACTAATCTTTGGAGGCCATTTTCTCACTAATTTTACCTCTGAAAACAGGTGACCCCCACCTCCTTCATTTGCAAATATCTCGACTTGTATTCAAGGTGAATGGACATTCTTTTCATCCAAATAAAAACAAGTGAACAAGCTTTAAGACGAAACCAAAAACTCCACATTCCCAAAAATTGACGAGAGCCTGATTCCACCACGCTGCCTCACATATTTGTTTAGATGCAACTGACATGTCACGTAAAAACTGAGCACAAAGCAAGCTAAGGTTTCGTGAACAATTACGCTGTCTTTAGCGCGAGATCTCAGAAACAGTTGGACAAAGAATACTGCATGTTTTTGTTTCTTTTTAAAAATTTTATTTCTGAGACTCAGTGTCTTTTGTTACTTCTGAGACTCGGTGTCTTTTGTTATTTCTGAGACTCAGTGTCTTTTGAAAATTGACTTCTCCGTTCAATATTTTGTCACTTTTCAAAATAGCATTATGGCAAAGTCTTACACGAAGCAGTTGAAATATTTTCTAATATTTACCAGCTCCTGTGCTGTAGAGATCATTAGACTCTTTGCCGTTGAACGCAGATGTGACTTTTGATTCCAAAGTGGGGAAGATACAATAATACATTATTTTCATCTGACCAAGTATCAAGTATCTGTATCTTCTCTGGAATGTGGAGACCCACCCAGAAGGCAACGTTAGAGCAGCCAGTCTTCAAATTGTGCAAAAATGATCGAATGGGAAGTAAAACATTTACAGTTCTTCCACCTTTGAAAATCGACATGACCCTAATGATAATAATAATATATAGAGCATATCCCAAAATGTATGTTTTGTCGATTTTTTACATGTTCAATGCCCAAGAACACACGCATCTTTTCAAACGTAAAGCGTTGTGTAAAAGGAATGGAAAAGATCAGAAATGCTTAATAAAAGTGACGAATAAACTTTTTAAAAATAAAAGGAAAGTTTGGCTAGAGGACGCTACTTTACTCTCGCTCTTTTGTTACTGTATGTCTGTCTTTTTCTTTCAAGGACAAAATGACCCCTATTTTGTTCATGGGCTTCTCGTTACTAAGTCAAACAAACAAACAAAGCAAGGAAGAAGGAAAGATAGGAGAGACTGTGCTCTCAGTGGTTGACTTTTACATTATCCGTTATGTGTAAAGCTGTCCATGGATAATATATAATATATATACTTGTGAGCTATTCCACCACGAGAGGCGAAGCGTCTCACGCGAGTATGTGAGGGGGTATATTTGCCTTAAACCATTGACCGTTGCGGAAAAGAGATGAGAGAAAAAGATAAAGAATAGAATGAGGGAGAGTGAGGAACAAGGAGAGTGGAGACTGAAAGAGAGAGGAGGAGAAAGAGAAAGAAAGGGTAGATAGATAGATAGATGGATAGATAGATAGATAGATAGATAGATAGATAGATAGATAGATAGATAGATAGATAGATAGATAGATAGATAGA
>NW_004797774.1:299750-305619 GCF_000002075.1 Aplysia californica | reverse complement strand
GTCATCATCATCATCATCATCATCATCATCATCATCATCATCATCATCATCATCATCATCATCATCATCATCATCATCATCATCATCATCATCATTATTCGCTTGTTTGAGTCATACTGGAAATTGGCTTTTTAAATTCAGAAGCCCTCGTCTCGTGAATAAACTCACAGTGTTTCCAATGGCATTAAATACAGCAAAACTAATCATTTTTCTGGCGGAAAACTGCTGCTGAAATACAAACGTAGCTACAACACAACTCAAGAGCTTGTGAGGTCGAAAACTAGTCTTTTAGCTCTGCTTTGTTGTCAACCAAAATTTAACTGCCTGTCTTTTACATCTGTTTCGACACAATAAAGTTATTCAGACTCGACTTTTTCGCTTGATGTGTGTCTCTGATAGGAGGGCCCTTGAGAGGGGACACGTTTGCACCTCCGCGTCCGCGGTCAACTCGAGGTGGAAAGTTATGTTGGAGGCAGACGAAAATTGAGGATAAAGTGGTATGAGAGAAACAGAGAGAGAGAGAGAGAGAGAGAGAGAGAGAGAGAGAGAGAGAGAGAGAGAGAAAGAGAGAGAGAGAGAGACCAAGATAAGGATAGGCTGAAGCTTAGGAATAAGAAACAGTCTACTTATATTTCCATTTCCATTCATAATGTCCAAATTGAGGCTATAGAGGATGCCCCTCCCTTTCAAGAAATAAGACTTAAGCGAAACGTGAGAACTAAACATTTTTAATACCTCCAGTGAGAAACAAGATATTATCATACTGATCTGCTAAATCCCAATAAACCATTCGTGGTTTTTCTGGGGAAAGGTCCGTAGTTTCAATTTCCTAAGCGGGTCTCTTTTTTTTTTTGTATGATGTAAAGATTTGACAATCTTTTCAACAATATAAGGTGATTTAAGAGGTGGAAAATCCAAGCAAACGTCAAGTTCACTCTACTAAAAGGGCGTCTAATCTAGGTAAGCTTTACTATTCTCATGCGGTGCTACTGTAGCTGCTATGTGGCATGCTTTCTTTTCTCATGAAGAAAAGTAGATCATCTTTTAATTTGAAATACAATTTGATTGATGTAATTCTGTACCGCGGTCAGCTGTTCACTCATGCTAGTTCTGAGAATGCAATTAGAAGAAATTCAATTCAGCGGTCCAGTCGAGCTCTCTGCTATCAAAACGACAGGATTTAATCAAAGCTAGAACGAATCTTTACTGTTTGTCTTAAAAGATCCTTCGAACATCATTCTTGGAATCCCCTTTTTCAGGTTTATAAAGATTAACCGTCGGGTCAAGTCAAAGATTCTACCATTATTATACTACAACATACATCATTCCTCTTTTTGAGCTACCCAAAACCGCGTCATTCAGATCGAAGTGACGCCACTGGAGATTTTGATGGGATTTGGCGAATAACTGACTGTGAAAGTACTGAAAATGTATTAAGATAACATTGTAATTGTTATACATTAACACTCAAATTGCAATGTGGTGGAACATGCGTTTCCTGACTGAATTATATTGTTAATTTAGATGATGGTTGCAACAAGTTTAACAGTTGCGGGCTTACTAAAATTATCGATAGCAATGACAGACCTCTATTTACAGACACCCCTGCCCACTGCTCTTTCATATTGGTAGAGTAACTAGCGGAACACTGTTACAGAGGACTTGAACGTGTTAATCCCATTAAAGGTTAGTTTGTCAGGTTTCTAGACTTTGTCTAAGATTAGGTCTTTTCTAAACAAAGTTATATGAGTTTACATAGATTTGTGAGTATAATGTGTCTGCAGTCATGAAGTACATGAAAGGGTACAGCCTACCTCTTAGTACAAAGACACGGGAACTAACCGTGGCAAGAATTATTGGTTTTTGACGCGCGTCGTCCACAGGGGAAGGGTGGTCTTTTTCGACGTTTGATCAAGTTTAATTATTGGCTTTAGAGGACATAAATGTCGTATGTGATAAGAACTAGCATGAGCGAACAGCTGACCACGGTACAGAATTATATCAATCATAGTGTATTTCAAATTAAAAGATGATTTATGCCCTGTTCGAGCGCATTTAGTAAAATATTCACTTAACATAGTTTGTATTTGACTTTCTAGTGAACGTTACTTTAGTTTCTAATCAGTCGTTATCACTCAGAATCAATATTGACTGATTGGTGAACTCACAATTCTACAGAGCTCACACAAGAGAGAATCATGTCTGAAATGGACGCGTGTCGACTGATGGTGGCGATAGCAGAAACATGACAAGACATAAATACACACACGGAGACGCGCCGGACCACAGCCACGCATACTCACTAACACACAAAAGTCTCTTTTCTTCCCACAAACACACACACACACACACACACACACACACACACACACACACACACACAGACGCATACACACACACACGCGCGCGCGCACGCGCTGGCGAGGTCTATGACTTAAGTTTTTGACGGACGAACTAATTATTAGAAGCTTTATATTTAATTAGATTCTTTTTCTAATGAGGGAAACGTCGCGAGATGAATGAATTGTTCAACGTAAATTGTCTTTATCAGCGACCCCCTCCCCCCCCCAACCCCCATTTTTTAATCGAATCTCCAACTCACACTGAACATCGGATATTAATTTTAATGAGAGCGTTAGCCCCAACACAGAGTTAAAGATCAAGGAAAGACCGCGTGTAACCTGGAAAAGTTGTAGAAACTGCTGTACAAAAAAGTGGAAAGACATGGAATAACACCAACTGGCTAACCGAGCGCAGGGAAATGTGTAAGGTATTTGTTCGTGGCCTATACCCTGTCAAGGTTGAGAAAGGCAATGATGATACTGATGATGCTAGCCCCAGGAATAAAAAGAGATGGTGGTTTACAGGTTTAGCATTGTGTTCTGTTGTGTGCCTTTCTGTGGCAGGGCAGGGGACGGTGTAGGCTGAACGTTCTGTCACAACTAGGTTGTCTCAGAAGTTGTACCTCTGATTCCATAGCCGTATGAGCAAAAAGACGGAAATGAGGAGGTGGGTGGTTGGAGGGTGCACTGGAGTGGTTTGCTCCTTGTTTCCTATCAAAACATATGTCATCAGTATCTCTCCTCCTTCTTTTTTTGAATCACCACAAATGATTTTCTGAACCTATGTGACCTAACTGTGTTGTAAGTGCCGTACAACTCTTTCTAAAACAAGGAGTCTTTAGAACTCAGTAGCAAGCAACAATTGTGTAGCCAAATCGTTTATATTGGTGTAGTAGTGTGTTGTGGAAAAAAAGTATGATAATGATAATGACGATGATGATAGGGCTAAGAAGAAGAAGAAGAAGAAGAAGAAGAAGAAGAAGAAGAAGAAGAAGAAGAAAAAGAAGAAGAAGGAGAAGAAGATGAAGAAGAAGAAGATGAAGAAGAAAATGAAGAAGAAATAATAACGATAATATTAGATATACTTTGATAGTTGAACCTCTTAATTTATTGTTTCGTATAATAATGCAGCTTATTTGCGTTAAAAATATCTACAAGTACCAGGATGAACAGTCTGTCATTCTGATTTTATTTTCTCTTATTTTAAGCTACCCAAGGGGCGGCTATATTATACTAAGCTATCATCTGCTCTTAAGCCAGTCATTCGATGACCATTACAAGCTCATCCCCGCTCGCTCCGGCATAAGCACACATTACCGATTGTATCCGTTCAATTACGAGGGCATGCTCAGAGGAGGATCGAAATTTATTGAACAACGTGTAAAGGGACATGGAGACATGAGCTGGATAAAAATGAGTGTCATAAAAGGCAAATAGAGGGAAGGAGATAGAGAACGGCCGAAAACAGCACTCATGTGGAGAGAATTAGAAGTTTTCGGACAAAAAAATAGGCAGATGATCACATTTAGGCAAACATCTAAATAATTTATCGCGAAAGAAAACTTATTGCATCAAAGAAATGCATTAGAGCGGAGTGCTAA
Source organism: Aplysia californica (assembly GCF_000002075.1). Classification (NCBI taxonomy): domain Eukaryota; kingdom Metazoa; phylum Mollusca; class Gastropoda; order Aplysiida; family Aplysiidae; genus Aplysia; species Aplysia californica. The sequence goes on along the minus strand of NW_004797774.1, from coordinate 301,676 downwards.
AGTGGGATACAGAGTCCTGAAAGGCATCCTCCCGCAAACTTCCAACCCCAAAAATGCACTTTTGAAACTGTGGGAAACGCTTCTCTAACTCTGAGAATCAGCGTTGGATTGTGACAAAACACAGAAGGTCATCTGTTTTCTCCATATAGCTTGTTATCCTCATTTCTCAGTTTCTAAAGGATGGCTGTAAAGCTCTTTCAGTGTTTCTCTAAGCCTGCAGTAAAGGCTATTGTAGTTTGAACAACTTAACAAGGAATTCTAGACTTTTGGTTTCTTTTAGAAATTATCCTTTCCAACCATTCATGTTTCTATGCTTTATCAGAGACGAGTACAATCAAATTGGAGGATCTACTTTTTTTTAAAAAAGGAACGCCATAGATAAGTACCTGTATCGTTCTCTTTATGCTTCTTTTGTTGTCGTTGTTGTATTTTAATTGTTGGGGGGGGGGGTGGGGTTGTTGTTTTTGTTGTCGTTTTTGTTGTTGTTGTGTTGCTGTTGATGTTGTATTTGCCCGTTGTCTCAATTATCCAAAACTTTCTTTACAATTCTTTTTCAGCAGCCTGCACTGCATGACCACAATTGCAAGAACAATCTTCCCCCTCACCCATTCACCACAGACATTCATCTCTATATCGTAAATCAGTCCCTTAAAAAAACGTTTTCCTGTATACAAATATGCGAAACCCATTGACGAGAATTAACACCTTACAGCTGTCCAGGAAGACACGAACATTGGAATATCTACCCGAGAGAAATGATACGCTAGGAACTTGAAGGATATCATTACTTTTTGCCAAAGACGGATTTGGACCAAAATAAGTAAAGGCAGTCTGTCTCCAGTCTGGCCTGATGCTTTGGCTGCCTCCGACTTGCTCTGTGTGGCGGAGCTAATCCCCCCACGGGACGGGACTTTAATAGAACTTTATAAGATTTCACAAAAATACTAATTTGCTCAGATCAGCACCGGCGTGGGAAAACGCGGAGTTTTTAGATAGCATCAGGGGCAGGGCTAAGCATTCGCTTTTCGACTCCGGGATCATCTCCCGCTTTTTGTTTTTTCTCTCACTTTCTCTCGCTCTCTTTCTCATTCTTTCTCTTTCTCTTTTTTCTCATTCTCTCTCTCTTTCTCTCTCTCTCTTTTTCTCTATCTCTTTCTCTCTCTCTCTCTTTCAGTCTCTCTGTCTGTATTTATGTCTAACTGGCTGTCTGTCTGTCTGTCAGTCTGTCTCTCACTTTCTCTCTCTCTCTCTCTCTCTCTCTCTCTCTCTCTCTCTCTCTCGCAATAACAACTCCCTCATGGGCCCCATCTCTCTCACTTTTCCTGTTTGTCTAGCTGTCTGTCTGTCAGTCTATTTCTCTATCGTTCTCTTTCTCTCTCCCTCTCTCTCTCTCTCTCTCTCTCTCTCTCTCTCTCTCTCTCTCTCTCTCTCTCTCTGTCTCTCTCTCATTTATTTGCTTACCGTCTATCTTCCCATTTCCGCCACGCGTCTCTCAACCCATCTTTTTAAAAATTCCCTTTTACCCCTGGCCCATTTTTTTCCAAAGCTCTGTTACTTTCTTTTTCTCTTAGTATAGAAATACCTGTCTCCATGCCTTCCTCGGGGTCTGTCTGTCGGCAATACTTCTGTCTCTTTTCCATGTATCCTATCGACATATCTGTCCTCACTTCTCATCAGTTTATTACTGTCTATATGCGAATGGAAGAGTTTTAGGAGACGTTTCGTGTTCTTAGAGTCAACAAACATAAGAAAAAGGAATCTTTCGATATGGTTATGGCAACATCATTCCAGAATCATCTGCTAAAGAAAGAAAAACTAGCAAAGTTCTTTCCCCCCAAAAGTACTGTGGTGACACAGATTCAGAAACTCGGTGTGGGAGAGTGGGAAGGGGGATGGGAAAAGAGAGGGCGTGTGGGGGGGGGGTGA
>NW_004797774.1:298165-299587 GCF_000002075.1 Aplysia californica | reverse complement strand
CAGACAGACAGACAGACAGACAGACAGACAGACAGACAGACAGACAGACAGACAGTCAAACAGAGAGGGAGGGAGATGGAGGGATAGGTGGTTAGTTTCTAGGAAGCTGTTTGGATAATTCAATTCTGTGACATTATGAACAAGTCGCAAGATTCCTCTTGAGCTATTATTCCCACAAAGAAAATACAGTATTATATTTGCAAAGTTCGTTTCTGTCATGTAAATACATACATCAACAACTTTGTACGTTTCCAATATATTATTCTGGTAATCGTTGTATTTATTTTAATGTATAATTATAGAGAGCAAGAGAGGCCAAGAGAAAGAGAGAAAGAGAATGAGAGAGAGAGAAAGAGAGAGAGAAATGGAGAGAGAGAAAGAAAGAGAGAAAGAAAGAGAGAAAGAAAGAGAGTGGGGGGAGGGGAACTGCACAAGAGCGATAGGAGAAATGTCCGCATCCGATGAAGACAAAGCGAAATGGCTTGCTGCTTAGAAGATATACGGAAAAGTCAGTACATTAAAACATTTGAATTCAAATTTAAAAAAGAATGAAAGAAAGAAAGATAGACAGAAAGAAAGAAAGAAAAAAGAATGAAAATACACAAAAATCCAAATGAACACAATAACTGCACTGGCCCTCAGACCAAGAGAGAAATTTAAAACTCACGTTTCTTGTAGATTGTTCTGTCTGTGGTTTTTTCTGTTTCTGCAGTCGGAACTCTTTCAGCTTTCGGAACAAACTTTTTCAAACTTCGCCAAAAATTTGTTGGAATTAATAAAAACACAAAATTCGTTTCTCTGCTTTGGTTTCAAACTAAGTTGCTGGCGGAGTCTCAAGGATTCTAAAGAAGCTCAAAGTTCTAGCTGCTGTGGGTTCCGTGTCTAAATCAATTCTTGTTTTTCCTGCTTTCTTAATGGTTTGCTCCGTTCACGCGGTAAGCGTTATGGTTTTTAAACAGCGGTATCTACCTACGCTCTCTTGCGAGCGCTGTCAGACTCTCTTGGTGACGAAATGGCGTGGCGTCTGTTGCTAAGGCAGGGGGCGCGCGCGACTCACGGGGCACAGTATTGGCACAGGAACTGGTGACGTATACGGCAGGCTCTCCACCGCTTCCAGCGTGGGGTTCGTTCCTTGTCCAATCAGAAAAGGTGTGTGCAGATCAAGCAGAAAATTAATAATCATAATAATGATGGAGTGTCGTAGTATGGGGTGGGATGGGTTACGGTGGTTTGGGGGAGGGGGGGTGGTTCTATGCGGGGGTGAGATTTCTTGTTTTGGACTAACGGGAAACAGAAGATGACGAACGGGAAAAGGGGGAAAGAGAAAGAATGTGACATAAAAAGAGAGGTAAGGGAAGAGAGAGAGAGAGAGGGGGGCACACACAGAGAGAGAGAGAGAGAGAGAGAGAGAGAGAGAGAGAG
>NW_004797774.1:292535-297991 GCF_000002075.1 Aplysia californica | reverse complement strand
AATCAGACACCTCCTCGTGCTTGGTGTTATCTTTTTTATTTTGTGGGGGAGACAGGGTGGTACTTTGCGGGGGTGCGATTGTTTGTAATTGCCTAACGGGAAACAGAAGATGACGAACGGGAAAAGGGGGAAAGAGAAAGAATGTGACATAAAAAGAGAGGTAAGGGAAGAGAGAGAGAGAGAGGGGGGCACACACAGAGAGAGAGAGAGAGAGAGAGAGAGAGAGAGAGAGAGAGAGAGAGACAGACAGACAGACAGACAGAGAGACAGAGACAGAGAGAGAGAGAGAGAGAGAGAGAGAGAGAGAGAGAGAGAGAGAGAGAGAGAGAGAGAGAAGGTGGGAGGGTTCTGTTAACAAAAGAGAAAGAGAAGAAGTGAGTGTTTAAAAAAACTCAAAAAGAATAATCCATATCGCTTGTGAAAAGGGGAGTGGGATGCATTGGGATTGTGGGTGGAGGCTGGCAATTGTTCGTTTTGGGGGTTGTTATTTATTTCCTCTGTGTCTTGCTTTGTTTATCGTTGTCTTGTCTTGTCTTGTTGCTACCAAATTCTGAATCTTTAGTAAAAACAGGATAGCATGGCACTAAGTTCGTGTTATGTCTTTCTCTGACCACTTCATTCCCGAAAATTTTCCTGCGAACCTCTGGATGCAATACTCTGATATCTGTCTTGTCTAGTATCGTGTTAGACTTCATACTCTGACATCTTGTCTAGATGTTGGAATTGGTATTTTGATGTCTTGTCGGGTATCATCATAATATTATTGGACTCGGTATTTTGACACCTTGTCTTGTATTATACTGGACTTTGTACATTGACTTCTTGTTTAGTCTCATATTATTATCATGAAAAAATTGTTCTTGCCCTTGGGTTATCTTATTTTTTCTTGATAGTTATTTGTCATCGAGAGTGCTGTGATAATATGATTGTTAAATGAATTGGCATGGTCATGTAACAAGATCGTCTGGTCTATCCAGGACCATTCTTCAGGGAACTGTGCAGGAGAAGAGAAAGAGAGGACAGCAAAGAAAGAGGTGGACCGACAACATTGCGGAGTGGACAGAAAAATCCTTCTCCGAAATTCAGGCCCTTGCAAGGGGGCTCTCGTGGCCTAGAGGTTAAGGTGTTGGCCTCTCATTTAAAGGTCCCGGGTTCGATTCCGGGTAGCGACCAAAAAATTTTCTTCTCTAAAATTGTCTCCTTTCACATCCTTTCCTGATTTCTAACAATGTTCTGTTGTCTGCTTTCATTTCCACTTTCTGCCCCCACCCCCTCACCCCCTATGCCCCCTCCTCTGGGCTCCTGACTCTTTCTGCAGCCTTTCTACTGATACTCCCTGGCTCCTCCTAACTGCTGTCTTTCTGCCACACCCCTGATCTTCTGGTAGGAAAGATCTACACCTAGCCTTCTCGGACAAGGGCGAAAAATCTCGGAGGGCCCGTGTGCAAGTTGCGCACGTTAAAGATCCCTTGGTGGTCTAAAATCGATAAGAGTAGGCTTCGGCCGCCACCCGGGCAAAATTCAAAATTTCCTACCAACGAAAAAGTATTACGTGTGTCCGGCGCGCTCATATGACCTTATGCAGTTGCAAGCGCCGTAAAACCCTATACTAAACAAACAAACAAACAAGGCCCTTGCACCAAAAAAATCCCCGAAAAGTGGAGGCACTTGACGAGGCTCAATATCATACAGCGCCCCTACGATCCCTGTGGATTATGGGATCAGTAAGCAGTAAACTGGGATTTTATTATCAATGTCTGCATAATATAACACGCATTGGCAATAATCTAAAGAGCTCAAGAACGTGTATTTATGTTAAGATGAAGGTTTTGTGAATGGCTCAGAACCTAATTGTACAGCTACAAAAATTGATAATAATAATCACGATTATTGTTGTTATTATTATTATTATTATTATTATTATTATTATTATTATTATTATTATTATTATTATTATTATTATTATTATTATCAGTATTATTATTATTATCATTATTATTATTATTTTTTTATTTTTTTTGATTATTATTACATATATTTTATTATTATTATAATTATTATTATTATTATTACTACTATCATTACTGTTTTTTATTATTATTTTTGGTAGTATTGCTGTTAGTATATTATGATATCTATTATTATTATTATTGTTATTATTGCTGTCATCATCATCATCATCATCATCATCATCATCATCATCATCATCATCATCATCATCATCATCATCATCATCATCATCATCATCATCATCATCATTATTCGCTTGTTTGAGTCATACTGGAAATTGGCTTTTTAAATTCAGAAGCCCTCGTCTCGTGAATAAACTCACAGTGTTTCCAATGGCATTAAATACAGCAAAACTAATCATTTTTCTGGCGGAAAACTGCTGCTGAAATACAAACGTAGCTACAACACAACTCAAGAGCTTGTGAGGTCGAAAACTAGTCTTTTAGCTCTGCTTTGTTGTCAACCAAAATTTAACTGCCTGTCTTTTACATCTGTTTCGACACAATAAAGTTATTCAGACTCGACTTTTTCGCTTGATGTGTGTCTCTGATAGGAGGGCCCTTGAGAGGGGACACGTTTGCACCTCCGCGTCCGCGGTCAACTCGAGGTGGAAAGTTATGTTGGAGGCAGACGAAAATTGAGGATAAAGTGGTATGAGAGAAACAGAGAGAGAGAGAGAGAGAGAGAGAGAGAGAGAGAGAGAGAGAGACAGACAGACAGACAGACAGACAGACAGACAGACAGACAGACAGAGAGAGAGACAGAGAGACAGAGAAACAGAGACAGAGAGACAAAGAGATAGAAAGAGATAGAAAGAGAGAGAGGGAGAGAGGGAGACAGGGAAGGGAGAGACAGACAGACAGACAGACAAATAGACAGACAGACAGACAGATAGACAGACAGACAGACAGACGAACAGACAGACAGACAGACAGATAGACAGACTGACAGAAAGAGAGACTGACAGACAGACAGGCAGACAGACTGACTGACAAGCAGAGACAGAGTCACAGATATACGGACAAACAGATAGACAGACAGGGTGAGAGACAGAGATGCAGAGACAAAGAGAGAAAAATCATCTATCTATCTATCCATCTATCTATCTATATATCTATTTATCTGTCTATCTGTATATCTATTTATCTGTGTGTTTGTCTGTCTGTACGTGTACTATGTAAATGTGTATGTATATCATGTATATGGAAGAAGGGAGAGAGAGTGAGAGAGGGTGAGAGAAAGAGAGAGAGAGAAAAGGGATAGAAAGAGAGAGAAAGTGAGAGAGAGAGAACGTGAGAGAGAGAGAGGGGGGGAGAAAGAGAGAGAGAGAAAAGGGATAGAAAGAGAGAGAGAAAGTGAGAGAGAGAAAAGGGATAGAAAGAGAGAGAGAAAGTGAGAGAGAGAGAACGTGAGAGAGAGAGAGAGAGAGGGGTGGGGAGAAGGAAAACCACAAGACAACCGATAAAAGGCAAACAGACAGTCACAGAGAGGCAGTTCAATGTGTTTATCAGCCACGCATTCGTCAATCAATCACGTGTTATCCATTTCTCCTCCTCCTTTTCCTTTCACTTAGTGACTTCCTTTACCACCTCCTTCAGTTTGATTCCCCTCCTACTCCACCTCCTACGATCCATGTCCTTCCTGCACTTCTTTCTCGTTTTTAGAACTTCTTCTTCCGTTCATTTTCCTCCAAAAATCCTCCTCCTCATTCTACTCCTACCACCCACCTCTCATCCACCCCGCCACCCTCCTTATCACTACGATATCACCACCATCAACACCTCCAATGTATTTTCTACGTGGGTGATGTACTGGGTTTTTTTTCCAAATTCTCAGTCTATCGAGCCCTAACGCTCAAAACATCTGTCGTGAAAATGCAAAGCATGTTGTATGTAATTATATAATAAAATTATTGCAACTGTAAATGGTATATACCCCGCTTCGACAATGCTGCCATTCTTTAATTTTGGGTTGGTCAATCTTAGTTAGACTTCTCGCACTCTCATGTTTCTCTCTCTCCTCCCTATCTCTCTCTCTCTCTCTCTCTCTCTCTCTCTCTCTCTCTCTCTCTGTCTATCTCTCTTTTTCTCTCTCTCTCTCACTCTCTCTCTCCATGTCCATCTATCTATGTATGCATCTATCTATCTATCTATCAATCTATCTATCTATCTATCTATCTATCTATCTATCTATCTATCTATCTGTCTATCTATCTCACTCTTTCTCGTTGTCTGTATGTCTCTCACGCTAACGCACACACATACGCACTCACAGGCACACACACAGACAGACAGACAGACACACACACACACACACACACACACACACACTCACATATACACACATACACATGACACACGCACATACACACAGCAACACACATACACACATCGTATATAATGTGTGTATATATATATTTATTTATATATATATATATATATATATATATATATATATATTATAATATTACATACATATATTCAAGTACAGCCTTTATCAATTATTTAGACATCCAAAACGCCATAAGGTACTGTAAGTATTGCAGTTTAATTTTAAAACATTGCTTCATGTTAACAAAAAGAAATAGAAACTGTCCCACTGTAAATAGAATCAATGTGTCTAAAAAAGAGTTGGGGGGGGGGTGCAGTATTGGAGATGGAAACGGAGGCGGAGAAGGGAATTGGAAAGGGGGGGGGGGGGCTGAAGAGTGGGAGGAGGTCAAGTTTGAACTAAAACATGACAACTAGCCTGCATTATTAATCCACGCACTGACAAGGTGGTAATGAATGGCCTCCTGGAATGACCCCCTATCGAGGTCACTGAAGCGATATTATTGTCAACGCAGAATGGTCAGTCTATTGGAGTCCTTGACCTCGCCGGATCGGTCGGCCTGAAATGAAGAAATCCTCTTTCTGTTCCGAATTTTCCAGTTTAACGTTCGATATTTTGTTAGAGCGTTCAAATTCCTGTTTACTCCTGAAAGGACGAAGCAGAAAACGTCATTCTGTTCCGAATTCTCCTGTTTTATGTTCGAAGGGTTCAAATTCCTCGCCAGTTCACCCCCGAAAGGTCAAAACAGAAAGCTTATGAGAGGCTACAATTCTACGTATGAAAGAAACCTTGATATCGAAACTCCCAAACTGGGATTTGAACCCGGTTCGAAAGCACTTTGACAAACAATCTCGTCCATCTAGCAGGAGTGGGCTCAGGTAGACTCGTTTGTTCGTGTGGCTTGTTGGCTTGTATTTTCTGGGGTGGGGGGGATTGTCGTTTTGTTGTTGTTGTTGTTGTTATTGTTGGTTTTTATGTTTTGTTACCAGGTTTTTTTGTTGTTGCTTTTTGTTTGGTATTTTTTCGGGAGGGGGTGTTGGGGGGGCTGTAACATTCGTATAAATCATATTCATGTCTTCTTCGCCCTCCTCCGTATAGCGGCGAACTCGAGTTTC
>NW_004797774.1:291422-292435 GCF_000002075.1 Aplysia californica | reverse complement strand
TTATAATATTACATACATATATTCAAGTACAGCCTTTATCAATTATTTAGACATCCAAAACGCCATAAGGTACTGTAAGTATTGCAGTTTAATTTTAAAACATTGCTTCATGTTAACAAAAAGAAATAGAAACTGTCCCACTGTAAATAGAATCAATGTGTCTAAAAAAGAGTTGGGGGGGGGGTGCAGTATTGGAGATGGAAACGGAGGCGGAGAAGGGAATTGGAAAGGGGGGGGGGTGGCTGAAGAGTGGGAGGAGGTCAAGTTTGAACTAAAACATGACAACTAGCCTGCATTATTAATCCACGCACTGACAAGGTGGTAATGAATGGCCTCCTGGAATGACCCCCTATCGAGGTCACTGAAGCGATATTATTGTCAACGCAGAATGGTCAGTCTATTGGAGTCCTTGACCTCGCCGGATCGGTCGGCCTGAAATGAAGAAATCCTCTTTCTGTTCCGAATTTTCCAGTTTAACGTTCGATATTTTGTTAGAGCGTTCAAATTCCTGTTTACTCCTGAAAGGACGAAGCAGAAAACGTCATTCTGTTCCGAATTCTCCTGTTTTATGTTCGAAGGGTTCAAATTCCTCGCCAGTTCACCCCCGAAAGGTCAAAACAGAAAGCTTATGAGAGGCTACAATTCTACGTATGAAAGAAACCTTGATATCGAAACTCCCAAACTGGGATTTGAACCCGGTTCGAAAGCACTTTGACAAACAATCTCGTCCATCTAGCAGGAGTGGGCTCAGGTAGACTCGTTTGTTCGTGTGGCTTGTTGGCTTGTATTTTCTGGGGTGGGGGGATTGTCGTTTTGTTGTTGTTGATGTTGTTATTGTTGGTTTTTTTGTTTGTTACCAGTTTTTTTGTTTGTTTGTTGCTTTTTGTTTTGTTATTTTTTCGGGAGGGGGGTGTTGGGGGGCTGTAACATTCGTTATAAATCATATTCATGTCTTCTTCGTATACAGGAGACTCGAGTTCAAATACTGAGTGGAAGGGGGGAGGGGGGTATGA
>NW_004797774.1:284825-287325 GCF_000002075.1 Aplysia californica | reverse complement strand
AGTCAATTTGCCACAACTGCCATTGTATCCTTTTTAAATCTAAGGAAGGATATCGAATTTCGCGTATCTCTTAGAGAATAGTTTAGCGTTCATGACGGTGTCAGACTAGTGTTCCCCACAAAGACGAGAACTGATTAAGACCTCTTGTTTATCTTTAATATCGTTATCTCTTAACTTAAATGACGTATCGGACACATTTGTCCCCTGACAAACTCAAGACCATGTTGAGGCACATTTCGAACTACATGTATACCATTATGAAAATCTGAAACACGAATTTGCTTCAAATTTCAGAGTATGCTTGTTGTAATTCGCCTTTTTCAAGTTAAAGATAAAGAAATTTGAATTTAAAAATGTACGTGAATAACGAAGTTATGCTTTTTTTAAATGCCCCATTTGTCAGGAGACCAGAATGCACGTCGTCAAAGAGTTAATGACAGCAATAACTTCTCCCTTGTCAGGTGAGGCTAAGTAGGTTCAGTTGGAATTATCAAAGATCGTTCATTACAAGATGGTTCACTCAGCCAAAAACGTGTCCACAGAAGAACACGCTTTGCTCCAGGTGGCGCTGCAGTCGCTGTTTTAAAGGTCCAGAAGAAAAACAGGAATAGCACCCACTTAAGTGTGCAGATTGACTGCTGTTCACGGGCTGTTTGGGTTTGCTCAGTGCGGATTTTAGAATTTAAAAATTGTTTATGACCTCTTACCTCTCACTCTACAGCCAAATTAACGACGAGAACAGTCGGCCATTCCACCTGAAAAGAGGCTTTTTGTCAGCGTTAACCTTTTTAAAAGGTGTTCTTCCAAAATTCGAATTCCAATATATCCAAACACTAGTTAGTTTCACTTTGATTTCTTTCACACAAGTAGGGTAACTCTTTTCACAAACTGGGCACTTTTTCGAAGAGGACGCCATCAAATTTTGGGGACGTTTATTTTAATATGGCTCAAAGAGAGGAGTGAAATATCTTGTAATATACGCCCGTTGGTATCATTTTGAGCAGTAGCGTTGACAACCCTTGTTCGAATCCCGAATAAGGAGTCCTCGGCCGTGAGTTTTTGGGGTGTTTTCAAAATCCTTCATCAGAGAGATACAATTTGACCGGCCTTCTCGAAAGGCTTAGAAAAAGACGTTCTTTTCCTATTATTTCCCGTACTGCCATTCTCCGTGTGCATGGTTCGGCCCTGTCTGAGCTTTATGTTGAATTTGGAGGTCGTCCCGTATTTTAAGTCTTTCGCGTACGAAACCAGTGTTACACCCTGACCCATGTAGTTTTGATCAATGCCTGTTCAGTTTCGAAGTCTTATAAAAAAGCCAACAACTGGTATTCTTTCTCTGAGTAGCAAGTACAAAGCAGCAACCTGACCTCTGTTGCCTAAAAGTGCAACATAGTATGCCCTTGGTAATCAACAATTCATGCCCGAGACAAACTGAGCGATCATTATTTTTCTGTTCCGGCAAGTCTAAGAATCAGAGTACTTTAAATGGCTCTACAGCCTAAAGTGGGACTCAAAAGCACCTGTGTACACGATAGCAAAAAGAGGATAACATTCTTCAGTAGAGAAAACGGGAAAACATTAGCCCCCTGAAGCGCAGAACTCTATGTATTGATCCAAAAACGAGGTCTGGATGTCAAAAAGAGAACTCACACGGCAACTGGAAGCTTCAAATACGAACTACCAAGACAGTTTTGCTACAAACTTGGTGACCTTTGAGAGCGAACAATGTAAAAGTACTTTTTTTCTTCGCAGAATATCATATTAACGACATAATAATAATGGTGACATTTGAATCTTTTGAAATCGGAGAGCGCAGATTTGAGGAACTTCATAAGGACAATAATATGATTACAACTGGCTGGAAGTGGTTTGGGTTGAGAGAGTGCATCAATGCGACATAGCAGGCTAGAACTTGATCTGCAGACAACAAACAGTTTAGGTTCGAACCCATGCCCGATTCAAATACTGTTCCTGCTTTAACGACTCTAACATTACAGTGTAAGTGGCCGCTTCAAGTGTTTCCGATGATTTAAAGTCTAAACTATCACTTCCGACAAATCGTTTAAGTGAATTCTAATAACTCACCTGACTAACCATTATAATCTATTCAGCTTTATTATCGTAACCTCTCGGTCCAGACAATTGGACGCACTCCACGTTGACTAGAAGGTATTGGACATTATGAGAAGCACTATATTACAATACTAGCCGGTTCCTGATGGGGAATGAATTACGAAACCGCAACGGTCCCAGCACTGTGTCGATAACCTATAAATCAATTAATATGACTTGTTGTGTGTTTGTTTGTTTGTTTGTTTTAAGGAAAATTGCTAGTATCATCAAAAGATCATCTTCACAGTAACAATAATACAAGTAACTTGTTTTACACGACAGAATGTTAAGCTGTGACACCTGTCTTTTTTCAGGACCAGCTTTTCTCACTACCACCTCTCTCTCTCTCTCTCTCTCTCTCTCTCTCTTTCTCTCTCTCTCTCTCTCT
>NW_004797774.1:277923-281929 GCF_000002075.1 Aplysia californica | reverse complement strand
ATGGATGGATGGATGGATTGATGGGTGGATGGATGGATGGATGGATGGATGAATAGATGGATGGATGGATGGATGGATGGATGGATGGATGGATGGAATTAAGGGTGTATGTGCTTGTGTTCGAATATATTATGTATTATAGGCTAAAGTGCAGGTGCTCTCGGACTGAACAAATTCTAAGTCTGGTGTTAGCTATCAATATCTGAAAAGACAAGTAAACGAGACCTACGGTCTGTCCGTAAACGAGAAGATTCTTTGCTAATTCACGACAAAAGACACGAGTTTCATTACCGTGTCCCAGAACTTTATTTCATGCTGAATATTCACAATATTACACCTATACAGAACAATGTCACAAGCAGGACGTCATTTGACGCCATGGACTTCCACGATGTAAGAAGAATAGGAAAAAGCAGTTTTGGGTTCACATTTCGACGAGTCAGACGGTTTTATAAGGGCACTTTGTCAAAATGCACGAAGATTTGATAGCATACCCTCCCAATTTTTTAAACTGAAATCGTATGAGGTCTTTTTGTTGAGGACAGGCATCTTTTCAATGAAAGAAAAAAAAATTTCAATCAAAGTTGGAACGCTATCCATTTTCTTTTCTTGCCGAAGTAAAACAATGTATTGTGTGTAGGGGTACAGCTAGCAATCCAACTTGGATTGAAAAATGTATTTCTTTATTGAAAAGAAGCCAGTCCTCAACGACAAGACCTCATACGATAATAGCTAAATAGAAATTTGGGTGAGAAAGCAGTTGCGCAACTTAAGTTGCCCCGTGCACACTGAGCCTAAAACCTCGTGTCAACGACACCTGCTTGACAATACTTTTGAGTCTGCACTCACTGCCCACTTTGTCACTGAGGCCCCCAAATTGCTCGTCAACCACCCACCTTCTATAACAACAACATGGTTTATTCGCTTTACAACTATGCTACAACAACAGATGACACCGGAACAAACAATTCACAACGATGGCCGACCACAAAAATGTCTTTTTCAGCTAAACAAACCTGTGTGTGTCATTCAAGATCTGACCGGAAGTAGAAATCCAGAGCTATCCCAGTGGCGAAAGAAACTGAAAATATTTTGATCGGAAATGGAATGTAGTCATAGAAGTTAAAAAAAGAAAGAATGAAACCTATCATTCCTTCCTTAGAAATATATCATTACTAGAGTTAAGCATAGATCTGCTCTGTGAGCATATCTATTCGAAAGTGTAATATTCTAGGTTTCCAAAAATATACATTGTATTCGAAAGAAAATGCTTTGGTTCTATTTTAGATTTTAAATTTTATTTCATTTTTCTACACCCCAGATTTCCCAGTTTTTCATTAGGAAGGGATTTACGCTGAAATGTCACAGTAGAAAAAGAGGATCAGGAAACAATTTTTAATACTGACAAAGGCAAAAAAACTATCAAAAGACAAACAAATTATTATTTTAAGCCTTGGGATGTTTGCTTGTAGTAAGGATTTTAACAAATGAAAAAAGTGCAGTTCATGTTTCACTTTCTTTGGTTCACTGCAGATACGTTACCTGCAACCAGTCATTCTCATATGTGGGCGTAGGTAATAGAATATTAATGTAAATGTTTAACGTCCTTGTCCACTCGTTTTCTATTTTTTAGGAAGCGAGCTGTTCTGACCCTTTCTGTCGAGCCCGACACTGGCCCAGAGACAAACACAACTGCCCATCAGACAAACGGAGAAAGCGGGGTAGTTTTTTAACGTGTTGGGGTTTATTGTTGTTTTTTTCGCGGGGGTGAGCGGTGTTTGTTTGTTTGTTTGTTGGTTTGTTTTTTGGTGAGTGAGAATCAAGGAGAAGGCCGGGAGGTTGATCAAAAGAGAAAGCCAGAGACGGTGGGGGTGGAGAGGGAGTGCAGGGTGACGATGATAAAGAGGTGGGAGGGAGGTGTGGGTCAAGGAGAATGTGGGTAGGGGAATTTAAGGAGGAAGGTGGTAAAAAAAGGGGTCGGGGGTAGATCATGATTTGTCCTACAAGTGATATTGTGAAGTTGTAATCACGAGTTTCATTTAGTGTTGGTTTTTTTCAACAGTTTCGTCATTGTGACCGGATAGAACAGATGTTTAAGAATGTTTCCCCCCCCCCCCCCCCCAAAAAAAAACAATTAAATCGATATTTTGAAAAATTGTATCGATATTTTCTGAGATAGCCGACCCGGGTGTTCAATTAAGGGCAACGTAGAAAGCTGCGCATACTCTCACTTTGAGACTTGGTGCTTGGCGCTTCCTTTGGGCGCTATGGTGACCGCGCTTAGCTACGAAGTTTTTACAATGGGCAAAGAGCGGTTGCTATAACATTGCACTGTCTTGGAATATTAAAATTCTAGTCTATACTTTGCTAACAAAAGTTTAGAAGGCGAATGTAGTGCGTGAAGTAATTTATGCAAATTTTGATTACAGCTTATTATATTTCTCGCGTGAGATATCAGCCTATATTTGGTCGCTTTTAAACACACGGGGGATATCCCGAAATATGCTGTTTTGATCAATCAAAGGTAAAGTTTTTGGACCCATGAAATTTATCTCTACGTATTTGTTTTCAAATGAATTCTTCTGTGGCTTTGAATGAGTCAGTTATGACCTTGTCTGCCGTATACCTGTAAATTACTGACATTTTTTTTTACTGGATTAGAAAGAAATGTGACAAAAAAGTTGGGTTGGCTCAGTTGTGCAGATATGCAGAAAACGCATTTGAAGAATATTTGTTGGTTAAATGGGCCTTCTCGTCCAAAATAAGGTATACCTTTCTATCTAGTCTATTCCATCATTGAAGTATTATTCGACATGGTCCATCCCCTGTACAGTGGGCTAACCCACCAAGCTTGCCAACTCTTTATCATTGGGTAAAGTGGTCTTGCCTATCCGTGTGAGCATTACATTTTAAGTATTTTCCGCCAAACATACTACTATGTGGAACAGTACTCAAGTGAAAACTGATAATGTACAGTAACAATTTGATGAAAAAGACTTACCTGATATGAGAAGATCACAGTCTTTGGGGTTATTTTCAACCTCGACATACAGTAAACTCTTTATTTGAGGTGTCAGCCGTTTTTTGTTTGTTTGTTGTTGTTTTTTTGGTTAGCCCATTTAAAAAATTGAAAAGTCTGCAGTTTCTTTAAAAGACAAGGAGAGTTTTTTCTATAACCAAGCAAACATACACACCAATGAAACCAAATTTCTCCTACAGGTAGGACAATGCCCACATTTGGTGTAGGTCAAGATACCTGGAAACTCCCCGAAATCTGGGGTAACCCGCTTGTCCATAAAAGCGACCATTTCACGCAGGTAATATAAGGAGTTATTTCATTGAAGTGCAATGCTAAAACAACTATCATGTGTGTGGCATTAAAACTTTCAACAGGCGGAAAGTGTCGGTTTCTTCGATTCCATTATTTTGACTCGTGTCTGATTTCACCAGGTTAACTGACACAATCTCATGTGTTTGTATGTGTGTGTGTGCGCTCGCACGGCGTGTGTGTGTTTGTGTGTGTGTGTATGTGTGTGTGTGTGTGTGTGTGTGTGTGTGTGTGCGTGTGTGTGTGTGTGCTATACTCATGAATTTGCATGATAAAATCTTTAATTGTGTAGTAAGACGTATTTCCAGTGTCACTGTGGAGCGCGCCTTTTGACATTGAAAAAGACTATTACTGAGAGAAGAAAGATGTTAGAAACGCAATTATTGACTGGCAACAGTGGATCAGAAAAGAAGATATAAATAAAGAAAAATCATTTAAATAATTTAATACAATTAAAGCGAAGAATATGTTATGCTCCCCTTGCAATTGCGCCAAGTTTTTAAAAATTGAGTATTGTTCCGTTCGTAGACGAGGGATTGTACTAGCAATAATATTCATAACACTTATAACTATAATGTTAGTAGTAGTAGTAGTAGTAGTAGTAGTAGTAGTAGTAATAGTAGTAGTAGTAGTAGTAGTAGTAGTAGTAGTAGTAGTAGTAGTAGTAGTAGTAGTAGG
>NW_004797774.1:273613-276684 GCF_000002075.1 Aplysia californica | reverse complement strand
TGGTGAGAGGATTTCTGGCCCAAAAAAAAGTTTGCCACATTTTTAGAGCATTTAAAGGCTCCACTTTTTCTTGTGGATGTGCGCAGCTTGCGGGCCTCTCTTTGGTTACAACATTTCTTCTTCGTGAAGCCTCATGATTTGCTTTCCACTGTGTCTTCTGCACTCCAGCTGGGTCTGTCAGGAGCTAGGCTCCACCATGTCGAAGTTGAAGTCCTTCTGAGACGTTACCAAGATGACTTAAATAAAGATTTGTTTAAAGGGAGTAAGAGCAGCGCAGATTGCACTCCCCCTCTCGCCTACGTGCAATGTATCTGGTGGCAAAGGATACACGTAGTACAGATCTATAATATTGAAGTTACAAACAAAGTGAAATTAATGCACACAGAAACGAACCGCTACAGTATGACTTTACTTTATTTTTACTTTCATCCGCCGCTTATACCCTTTTGGGAGTCGCGGGAAGAAAGAGACGTCTCTCTGTCGCCAGCCAGAGAGCTTGGGTCAGGGAGATGCCGTGGGTGGTTAACGTTTCCCTGACCCCATCTATCCAGGTCTTTCTTGGTCGCCCTCCAGCCTTGTTGATATCAGATTTTTTTTTATGAAGGCACGTTGTGCTGGGTGGTGTGTTGGTAATTGTAGAAGATGTCCGAACCATTTGATTCTTTCGTGTTGGATGTGATGCACGATATCGTTTTGTGCCCACCATTTCTCGGATTACTGAGTTTCTAATTTTGTCTCGCCTGGTCCTGTTTACTGCTTTTCTAAGGCATCACATTTCACGTGTTGTAATTCTTTACAGTATGACAGCAGCAAAAAAATCAGCTTTGACAAGGATTCAGCTTTACTACCTTTGAAAGGAGTCATAACTTCAACTTCTACACGCGCACTTTCATAGCTGCTGCTGTTTGCTCTCTCTGAAACCTTCGTGATGAAGCTTAAGCGTGACGGACCCTGACAAAGCTCCCAAATGAAAGGTAAAAACACCAGTCTCGATGTGGTCGAGTGAACCGGCGCCCTCTTTCCCTTACCCTTCATTTAGTTCTCACTGAGTCACGTGGTACGCTCCATATTGAACTGAAAATATGTCAAAGTCTTGAATATTATTATAATACAACTAGCTGGGCCCTCTTTCGATGAAAGGAATGATAGGTGCATTGACATCAAAGGTAAGTCATTGGCCTACTGTATTTACACTCTACTGGAATGGAAAAATAAATCTTAAGAGAAAAATGACACATAAGTTTCCAGTTGCAAAATAATCAGAAGTATAGATTGATTCTCTATTCTGCTTTCGTGGTTGTACTCTCCAGAATTTCCAAGATGTGGTTTCAGTACGCACGGTTAGTGAACGGAAACCTCACTTGTTTACAATGGCGTCTTAGAAGAAGAACTTTTCCAAGATTAGATCTAAACGAAACTAATTTTTTTTAAACCTGAAAATTAAAGTACTGTAATTTCAGACTCATCAATAAAACTGTGCACCCTTTGAATGATTCTGAACAACTATTAATTTTTTTCAAATTCGAAAGTTAAGTGGTTGGGAAGTTTTAGGCAGCCAAAAGTGACGGACTTTCACAAATATAATATGTATTGCATGGGTAAGATCTATTATTCGCTATTTAAATACAAAGTTTCCGACGCAATCTGAATGATACCAAGACGTTAAAAAGTACACTCTATATTTTGACACCATAGTAACAAGTCTTGTATAAAATTGCTCGACTTTTCAAAGGACAATGTATGTTAAATTTAGTTGTAACACTTCCAGACATTCACTGGCTATGCATTGTAATGCCTTTATGCTTTTGAAAATGAATGATATTACCTTATTTTTCATAAACAATCATCATATTATAAAGCAATGGAAACGTACGATACATTCATCTATGTGCCACCTATAGACTTGAATTACAATAGCCTAGATCATGCACTGTCTTATCGTCGCTCAAAGCTCTATGTGAAAACATAGCCGAGTGCGCACCTGGCAATGTGTTCAGCAATAGGGAGGAGACATGGTGTGATAATTAATGCTCTCTCCAAATCTGTTACTTTTTACTTTAGGTTATCGCACGATCTTAAACAAAGATCCTACACACAGGATGGTTCACTTCTCTTTTGAGCCACTTAACACTGCGTTCTCAAAATCACGGAGGCGCCCCCTGAGGATGAGTGCGTACTTTTCGAACAGCTGATTAGGGAAGTACTGGGAAAACATAAACTAACATCAGCACTACACTCGCATCGCAGTTGTATTGTATTTTATACCTTAGTTGGTTGGGTTTTTTGGGTTGTTTTTTTATGTCGTTCTTTGGGGGGGGGGGGTTGTTGTTGTTTTGTTGGGGTTTTTTGGGAGGGGGGGATTGGGCTTTTTGTTATTTTTTAAGCTAAGAATTAATGTAGCAACGAGCGAAGCTCCTGTGGCTTTTGAAAGTTGTTTTTAGGCTTTTTAGAGCTCGATTTATCGGCTCCGCTGCTCACCGCTCTTCGTAGATCGAGGAACTGAAGTCAATGTGCGCGCGCAAGGAGATGGTATTCCTATTCTTCCTCTCGAGAAACGAAAGGAAGCTTCAAAACAGCGAAAAAATAATTGCAGTAGTCTAGGCGTGAAGACAGAAAAGAGGAGATTCAGGTTTTAATAGAATCGACGCTGAGATAATAAACATGTCGACATTTGTGCTATTCCGTGTCATTCAAAAAAAAAGAGATTCACATATTGGTGTATACATATTATGTTATCAAAATATAAGCGTATAATTTGTCGCTCTATCTGAAGAAAAGATGTTCTCATCCTCAATAGGTTATGGTTTGTATTGCAATATTGCAATATCCCTGATACTGATTTGGCACTGCATAACATAACTCACACACACAGACACAAAAAACACATACAAAGTCTCTCTCTCTCCCTCTCTCCCTCTCTCTCTCTCTCTCTCTCTCTCTCTCTCTCTCTCTCTCTCTCTCTCTCTCTCTCCCTTACTCACACAAACACGTGCATGTTTTCGACAAACTAACACATTCTTAATAAATCCATTGAGACGAGCCATCTGAAATCTTCATTTTCAGATTCTCAC
>NW_004797774.1:255489-272418 GCF_000002075.1 Aplysia californica | reverse complement strand
GGAGATCTATCTATCTATCTATCTATCTATCTATCTATCTATCTATCTATCTATCTATCTATCTATCTCTGTCTACCTTTCTGTCTTTCTCTCTCTTTCTCTCTCACTCTGTCTTTCTTTACCAGGCACTGCAAGCCTCTTGACTACCCTCCCAACCCCTGGTTATCTTGAAACCACAATTGGAATATTATGCCAATAACGTTTATATTGACCTTTAAACGAAAACAAACTCTGACAAGGAAAAAAGAGAAAAATATCCCCCCAGAAAATAACAAAAAGAAACAAGAAAAGAGAACCCCAAAAAACTTTTAAAGTATACACTATTATGCCGATTTGGTCGCAGAGCTTAGAAGAATATTTCTGATCTTGAATTAGGTAAGAACAAAATTCAAACACCAACGCATTCAAGAGAACGGTGAATGGGGGGAAAAGCGACATGCGGAACAGTTGCAGAAAAAAAGATAAAGGTCGATAACAAAGCTGACGATCTAGACAGAGGAGGAAAAATAAAAGTGTGCGTGTGTTTGTGTGTGTGTGTGTGTGGTTTTTTTTTGGGGGGGGGTGATGGGGCGGATGGGACAGAAGCGACGGTGCCATCTGCACAACAAATTTATAACCACCCTCATTCGTGTTCGTAGTTGACTCCCCTGTAAAAAAATAAGAAAAGGAAGAAGATAAAAAAGAAAAGATCAAGCTCTGGCTTAGAGCTCACATTAGTAGTTTCTTTAGTATAATTATGTAGACTTACTTAGCTTATGATCCCCACCCACGGGTGAGATAAATCGCTCAGCCGACAACGCACAATGGTAGCTACTTTGACTAAAAACAGAATCAGGAACGATAACCTGCCGCCCTGTTAAGCATCTTAGAGCTGCTCAGGCCAGCCCGAGTGGTCCCCCCTTGGCGGGAGAGCTTCCTCAAGAGCTCTCAGGACTTCCAGAAATACTGGCAAGTGCCGATGGTTCAGGTAGTGTCGTCAAGGTGATTGTCGCTTGGAGTTGTCGCCCCCTGCTGAGGACCAGATGGCGAGCTCTGAGGAGAGTGCTGGTGGAAGGAGTGAAGGGCTCAAGCTGTTTGTTTGAGACCCGGAGGTTCAAAGCTACTCACGACTTTCTAATATCAGAGGATTGGGTAAGAAAAGAAAATTTAAGCAAGAAACGGAAATGAACAAAGGTAATAGAACTCAAGAGAAAGAAGAAAATGAAAGACTGGTCCCTCCTACTAGACTTGAATACCCTTACGATGTGAAAGGGGCATTTTTAAACCGATAACAATATCAATAAGCCACGGATCTCCGTAACTTAACACTCACACGTGCACACACGCCCAAACACACACACACACACACACACACACACACACACACACACACACACACATACACTCAGACACACACACAACATAATTTAGTTGCTCTGCCACCAGTGATAGACTGAAAATCTACCGTTATTTTCTGTATGAAAAAAAAAATTTTTTAATGCATCTTTAAAACGCCACATTGTTCGACCTTTCTACAAAATGAATTGTCTTTGTTTAGCTAGGCGTAAAAAATGTATACGGATGACATGCTGTGTCAACGTAATGAGTTATTTGAGATTGTAACGTTCATCTTTGATTTGACTGAATGCGATGTGGAAAGAGCTTTGAAATCATGTTAAACAACGCGAGCTTATAAGTATAAGTACTCATTTAGTGCTTCGAACCTGAGTAACCACAGCAAATTTTTCAATATTATGAGGTAATTACACAATAAGAAAGTTAGGCTCACACAAAAACAAAACGCAAACACATGTAAAAGGTAACAACGAAACGAAAAAGAATGTTCGAAGAAGAACGCTACCGAGTTGATGTTTTGTACCTTCGGAAAAGCCACCTTTGGAATACTTTAAATAAGTCTTGTAGGCATTCAAATTCATCAAAATGACTGAAAACTGAAGGGTCCTATTTCCCTTTAGCACCCATTCACCTTAAGTTTCGAGAATCCTCCACGGGTGCAACATGACAAAGTCATGCCCTTTCAATAACAGACTTATTACGACAGACCCAGTGCTTGCTTTTTTAATCGTTGGTTTGTTCGTAGTCAGAGGCAGACAGAGGGAAAATGTACTGGACAAGATGACAACATGGCTAGGAGCAGCAAGAACAACAGACACCATTGCTGCAACGCAAGACAGAGTGAAGTGGAGGTCCATGATCACCCACGCCAGTCGGCAAGGCACCGGATGATGATGATTGTTCGTACGGCTGTTTTCGTTTTCGTTTGTTTTTGTTTTGGGTTTTTTCTGTTTTGTTTGGGGTTTTTTAAACATTCCAAAAACGTTCTTCTGTGGCTGAAAAGGGGACCAGTCTTACTGGGAGTCCTGGGAAAGCCAACCTCGCTCAACACAAGACATGGGCAACTTAAGGCAAAGGGTGACAACAGTACTCTGGGGAAGAAGAGGGCGTAACTGTTGTACCAACCAACGCTTACCCTCAACGGTTAGTTCATAGACAGGTATAAAGACACCTTGTCTTAAAGTCGCTGGTGCTATAAGTATAATACTCCAATGATTGTCACAACTACAAATCCAATCAAGAGCTTGACCGAATTTCATTTTCATTATCTGTTGAAGATTTAATTTCCGTTCATTTCCTATGAAGCTACAGCATGTGAGGACTTCATATCGCAAGGCTCGGGTTTTTCCCAGGGCATGTTCTTCAAATCTTGAAACCTCAATCTGTGAGGGTTATCGAGTTGTCGTTGTTATTGTTGTTGTTGTTGTTGTTGTTGCTGCTGCTGCTGCTGCTGCTGCTGCTGCTGCTGCTGCTGCTGCTGCTGCTGTGTTTTTGTTGTTTTTGTTGTTGTCGTTGTTGTTGTTGTTGTTGTTTTTGTTGATGATGATGATGATGATGGTGAGGAGGAGGAGGAGGAGGAAAATTTTTTATGTTAGATATTGTGGGCGGAACATGAATGTAGGCCGGCCTTTCAGCTATTCTAATCTACACGTGTTCCGATTCCTCTACTCTTCACAGCCATCGAATACACAAAAAAAGCATTGTTGATCATTTAAAAGAGCTAATACGTGTTCTGATGATGATTATTTTATTTTTCCTTTTTATTTCAGATGCCTCTGATGTTTGTTATACTTTGCACTCCTATTGTCATGGACGGAAGAATGTGTGACGTAGTAAATGTTAATGCTTGTGTGTTACTATCGTAGCTCTCATGGAATGTTCTTTGCTGAGCTCTGATTGCTTACAAAAAGATCGTGAGTGCTTTCAGGAAATTAAGAGATTGTATTACGTCCTAAACCCGAGGAATGTTATTACAATCCGTAATATTACATGGACGTGTTCCTGACGCCTGTTTTTGTCGTCTGTAGTGTTAATGAAAAGTTGATGGTTGCCACGTGCTCTGGTGTGGTTTATTTCTACTCTCCTTTCAAACATCGGTCATTATTATCTCCACTCCTTCTTTTCTTTGTAAATTATGTTTTAGTAACACCTCCAATTTTTTGGCACTTAAATAACTTATTTGAGTTTCAAGTGCCGTAAAAAGCTAACTTAAACTTTTTTTAAACCAGGAAAAATAAATGAAAATAATGAGATGTTTTTTAAAAATATTCCTTGTAATGAGTTGGAATGAAATAACACAACTTGTACCATTTCAGTGGGATAGGTATTGTTTCTTTTTATACTTACACGGTATGTTATATTCATTAATCTATCTAGTTGTTTTTTGTTTTGTTTTGTTTTTGGCACGACAAGCAATGATGAGATATAGAAGGAATACGATCCAAAATTGGAAATTCAAAATTGTTTTGTTTTGTTTATTAGTTTGTTTTAAGACGGGGCGTATAAATATTACTGTGAGATCCCTTCACAACAATTTGGAAGATAACGACTCAGGATTAACGGGACATTTCCCACTATTTTTTTTTCTTTTTTTTAAAATTGATGCTGTTTTTAATTATATACAATAATATTTTGTCTTCTTTTTTTTTGGGGGGGGGGGGGAACATTTCACGAGTATGAATTTATTTTTCAAAATAACACGTCTAGATTTAGTAAAGACTATGTATGGCATGAAGGTCTACTAGTTGTTGCTGCACCGCTACATGTTACATGATTGTCTAACATGCTGTAGCTCGACAGGTCTTTCTAACCGTTATTAAACTCGTCTTACAGTGACTCCAAACTCCAACCGCTGTTCTCAACCAGACGTGTTGGCCAGGTGTTAAAACATCACAACCTAAAAATCGCCATTTAAAAATTGTTATTTTTACAAATCAAGAACAATAAAAGAAAGGTTGCCATCTTTAAAAGCAAAATGTACTTACATTCAACATTCAAATTTCAACAAAATATGCCTTGACCACGTTTAACTGACACTGTCATTTGAAAAAGATTGAGATCTTTAAAGCTTGTGACATTTTAACATGTCCGACAAACACACATACACGCGCACGCACGCACACACACACACACACACACACACACACACACACACACACACACACACACACACATACACACATACACACACACACACACACACTTACACACCAAATCCACAAACACAGATTTATATATATATATATATATATATATATATATATATATATATATATATATATATATATATATATATATATATTGACTGATGATTGATTGATATATATATATATATTAAGAAAATGTAAATTATGTGGTTGAAAAGAGCGCACAACACACTTTCCAACCCTCGAGAAACATTAGTATCAGAAGATTTGCAGCAATAATCTAAACACTCTATTGTGTAAATACAAAATTTTGTTGTAATTGGGGTGGGGTGGGGGGGAGGGCAATAAATCCTAGTTCTGTTGATAATCTATACACACGACAATCAGCCAAAATACGCGTCAATGACTTGAAAGAAAAGAAAACTGACTGTTTTTACCAAGGACATTTGTGAAGCATCGTAGTGAAATTAGCCACTCGTCAAAATAATAACATCAAAGAACGGACACTTTTCGCTGGTTGGGTAATTTACATAAACGTGTCTTTTATTGTCTCAACCCCCTCTATGTACATCTAAAAACAAATTTTTGTGTGAATTTTACTGTAAAACGTTCATGAAAGACCAAAATGTGAAATTTTCAGCTTCCTAGGACATTAAAGCTTTGAAAGTGACCAAATTTTGGCGGCCATTTTCTTGCTAACTTTACTTCTGAAATCAGGCAACCACCATCTATTTTAATCGCAGATATCTCGACTTCTATTTAAAATAGATGGGTATTTTTTCATTATAAGCAAGATAAAAGTTTTAGTTGATACCAATAAATCTATTGCCCAAAATTGAGGAGAGCCTGACTCCACCCGTGGTATACGTGTCAAAACCCAGCAACTGGAAACGTCACCGGTTCCAATACTCTTTGGTTTATAGAGGTCGCGACTTCCACTTCTCAGAAGTTAATTAAAGCTATTCTTGCTATGCATGTTCTAAATACCAGAATTTTTTTGTCGTTTTGTAAAGATAAACATATCTGTGTTTATGGGTGTTCCTTTAATCAAAGTCTGGCTCTTACTTAGAGGTAAATTAATTCTTCGTCCGCACTTTGCGCGCGCGTGTCTTTGAAAATCCCAGATAAGTTTTGCGAATAGAAGATAAATTCTCGTCTCTTATAAGTCTAATCAACGTTCGCCCTAACATCAAGAGAAAGCTGGCTTTGATATCAGTCGTGATGGCCTTTCTTGGATTTAGTGTTAATATATTGGTTTGTTCAAGGCTGCCCTCTGCTGATACCACACGTCAGATTCTGTCACTTGATATTGCTTGAGGTGGAAGTGGGAGGGATGAGGGGGGGGTGGGGGGGATTTGGGAGTTTGGCTGATATTGGCTGTTTCGCGCCAAATGATCCATTTTTTCACTTTAAGTTCTTACGAATTCAGAATCTCTGTTCATAAACGTTTGCATCACATGCCCATCCAAAAAGTGTATTAATTTGAATAATATTAACTCTGTCTCGTGAAGAAGCTCTACATTTTCATTTGTTTAGTCAGTTGATTCTCCTTTTTAATGAGATATTTTGCATTTTCTCGAAAAACAGGGGGAGAGGTTGGCTTCTTTTTTTCAGGAGGGGGGGGTCTTGTTTTGTTTGTTTGATTTATTTTATTTTTGGTAAATTGATTAAATTTTTGTTGTTGGTGGGGGGGGGGGGGTGGTTACATTGATAACCTTGTAACTAGGCACAAAATGCTTTTCGATTAATATTTTTACAATGTAATTCTTTTTTATGGGGGGGGGGGGGGGACAGCTTTATGATCCATTAAAACAATCCCGGAGCAGATTTTACAGCCAAAAAAAAGTTTCTCTGCAAAGGCATTAAAAAATGTACATTTGCAGTTTCCAAGTACATTACAGCTTTGGAAGTCACCAAAATTTAGCGACCATGTTCTCTATAACTTTACCTCTGACTTCATCCGACCGACACCCATCTCCCATAATCAATAAACGGTTGACTGTTTTCCAGATAGTGTTTTGCAATACGAAAAGCAATTGATCCTTGAATGTATTGTTTGGGTACACGAGTAACCCAAGTTGGAAATCTAAGACAAAACACAAGTTTTCTCAACCAAATAAAATAAATGATAAAAAAGCTTCTATATTAATTGAATTTCCTTTTCCGAAAGCATTTTGGTGTAAAATTACAAGGTTATATAATTTGTAACAATTCCAAAACGAAACAGACAAACAATACAACCCTACAAATAACCTCGACTTCTTTTCAACATAAATGGGATTTTTTTAAAATCCAAATCAAGAAAAATGAGCCAGGTTTAAGAAGCTATAAAATAACTCCACATACCCAAAAATTAACAAACACCTGATTTCAAAGCGATATATTATAATTTTTTTTTTAATTTTTAAAAATAATAATAATGATAATAATAATCATAATCATAATAATCATAATACAATAATAGTTATTATTTCTATTATTATTATTATTATTATTATTATCATTATTATCTCTCTCTATCGCACTATCTTTCGCTCTCCATCTCTCCCTCTCTCTCTCGCGCACACAAACACACACACACACACACACGCGCGCGCGCGCGCGCGCGCGCGCGCACACACACATACACACAAGTACGCATCCCCCACACACAAACACACATACGTACAACGTACATGCACACGTGCATATTATGTAAATGATATTAACTGTAAATTTCTTTTCTTAAATAACTGTGATATATCATGAACGCTCGTTTCACCCTTGGTAATTTCTCCTTTGAAAGGTGTCCCTTCCATGTGATATTTCTCATATTTCTTTTTTATTGACTGATTACCTAGTTTTTGGTTTAGTTACAATTATTAGTATTTAACCTCAGAATTTTCGACTATTTATAGCAATTCTCTATTTCTATTTGAAAGAGTTCTTTAACAAGCTTCAGTTACCATCTCTATACAAGAACGTTTTTGAAAGTCAAAGCAAGCGGAAGTAAACGATAATAATAATAGAACTATGTCTTTATTTACACTACAGTGTGTAATGGATAGGTGAAAATGAGATATTAGCTGTTTAAGCTGATGGCTTTAAAATATCGCAACCTCTGTGAAATGTGACACAGCCTCGATCATTTCTTCCAACTGAATAAGAATCTAGTTATTCGAGAAAAATGGAACTTGCGTAGGATGTCTTTGTATGAATCATAGCGTCTTCCCTTTCTGCTATATCTTCTGGCG
Organism: Aplysia californica; assembly: GCF_000002075.1. Classification (NCBI taxonomy): domain Eukaryota; kingdom Metazoa; phylum Mollusca; class Gastropoda; order Aplysiida; family Aplysiidae; genus Aplysia; species Aplysia californica. The sequence goes on along the minus strand of NW_004797774.1, from coordinate 264,704 downwards.
CTTTGGAGAGATGGACGATGCGCACCAACAACACGATAGGGTGTGCACACGATGCAATTAAGTCGAAATCAGAAATTCTGCTGTGATGTCTTTCGATTAAAGATTCATTGTATGCTTCCATCAACCACAATTTAGATCAGATCTTTTTAGTTTTAATTTTAGTAAGAATTTTACGACACTTGCAGCACAATTAGGTCATATAATGCCGAAGATTAAAGGTGTTACAGGCAGGGGCGGCTCGTAGGGCTAAAAAGTGGGCGTGCACAATAATAATTAAGCTGTCACAAGCTGAAGATAGTCAAGGGCATCGGGCACGGGCATAGTAGCACATGTAAATGAGACGGCATGTAATTTTAGGATCTTTCGGTTTGTGAGGGAGGGCCTCGTGCTTTTATTTTCATTCTTTTTACTTGTCGCTTTGATTTCTAGTACTAAATTTGTTTGTTAGCTATACATCAATTTCGTTCATCCTGTATTGGAACTGAACACTCAAGTACAAGTAATAACTTTCACTACTCTACTGCAAAGCCATTCAAAGACGCATGGCAAGACAAAACAATGAACCAATCACAGTTCACTTGAGCACTCAGTTGGATTGCTCCGGGGCTCACATAATATTGACAAAGAATAGCGTAGGGTCTATCGTGTTTATTTTTAGACAGCCTACTCTGGGCTATGTTTCGGCACTATTCGGCAGGAGCACATTTGAGATGTGCCGTCTTATTAATATTAATGTACCGCCAAACTCGTTATGAGTGTCGTCATCGCTTGGGTTATTCCCAGGAGCAATTTATAGGTCAGGTTACACTGTTGAATATCCTTTTCTGCTTAGCTAAAGCGTGTGGACTTTGGCATGGCATAGTAGATGTTTTACGGCGGTATAGACATAGAAATGACAGTTATGACGCCAGTGAGGACCTTTGTTTTGATATAATATTTGGCTAGTGTTTTTTCTGGCTTCTTTTATTTTATTATTGTGGGTGTTTTACGTTATAGAACATTAAACTATTTTGGGTGGCACTGCACGACCGTGCTCTATGGACGAACCGCGCCTGGTTACAGGAGTGTATCAAGTACAACAAATAGGAGGAAGAAGATATAAGGACGATAGATGTTTGATAGGAAAGAAGGAGCTAACCACACCAAAGCACCCGATAACCACCCTCTCTATCTTTAAAAAGAAATGGGCTGCTTCAACCGAGTTTAGCAGATCTTTCTTGGGCTAAGTGGGATACAGCATCGTAGAAAACAGACAGTGGAACTTCATAACTTCATCCTCGGGAACTGGACTCCGGTCTCCTAGGTGCAACTTACATCATCATCATCATCATCATCATCATCATCATCATCATCATCATCATCATCATCATCACAGACCAACAAATTTTCCTTTTTCATAGTTTCGATTCTCTTGAAGCATAACATCACAGTGTTTACAATGTTGGCACATTTTTTTCAGGTGGTAATTGCAAATATAGGCACCAATTAATCTGGACATGGTACAAACATAAAGAAAAGCATTGCCATCATACCACTTTACCTGGGTCCGTCTTTTGGTGATGTCGAATGATACTGAACAATAAAAGTTGAACTTTCAGATATCAACAAAGTTACACCGTGTTGGGGTGGAAATATTCATCATCATCATCATCATCATCATCATCATCATCATCATCATCATCATCATCCAGTGCCAGATCTGCGACAGACTTCGGCGATCATGATTTTCCATTCATTCATTTGCTCGGATGCTCTCAGAAAAGCTACGTTTCCCTGATCTTTACCTGTTACCCATTTATTTAGGTTCCCTAAGTATGTTGTTCTGGGCCTACCCCTGCCTCGCTTGCCCTCAATTTTGCCAGTGAGAGCTAGATGTTCAAGACCCTTATGTCTATTCAGGTGTCCCAAAAACTGCATTTGTCGTTTCCTGATTGTTTTAACATTGAGCGTCCCACGTGGGCTTCATCAAGCACTACCTCATTTGATTTCTTTTCCTTCCACAATACTCTTAGCAGTCTCCTAAGAAATCACATTTCTGTTGCCTCTATTTTATTTTCACTGTCTTTAGTGATTGTCCAGCATTCACAGCCATATAGAAGGGTTGACCAAACATAGCAATTCAGGACTTTCATTTTGGTGTTCATTGATATGTTTCTATTTTTCAGGATTGGGCTCATTTTATTGAAACCAGCTTTAGCCATTGCAGTTCTCCTTTTTATTTCTGTGGAAGATTTGGCATCAGATGTTATCATATATCCTGGATATTTAAACTGTTGGACTTGTTTGATCTTTTCACCTTTGCTAATGAGATTACAACTAGGGTTTGCTGCTTTTTTGGATATTACCGTGCATTCTGTTTTCTTTACATTCAACAATAATCCTTTACGTTCACTTTCTTTTACAACCGTATCTAGAAGCAATTGAAGGTCCTTTTCGGAGCCCGCTATTAAAACCGTAAAGGACCTTCAATTCCTAGAAATATTACACTTCCAAAATCATGCCTCTACAATACCTGTGCTTTTGTTGGAAAAAAGTTCCATTCAATCTTGAATAGATATCGAGATATTTGAGACTGAAGGAGGTAGGGATGGCCTGGTGTCAGAAGTAAAACAAGCAAGTAAACCGTCGCCAAAGTTTGGAGGCTTCCAAAGCTTGAGTGTCCTTGACAGCTGCAAATAGACAAAATATTGTGCCTTTGGTAGACATTTTTCAGTAACATCCATACAGACATAATATCTTTTTTAATGGACCTTAAAGGTCCTGTGCCAAATGAGAATATTCGAAAAAAAGTTGCCCAAAGGTAAGAAATATCGGTTTCTTTGGATTTCATTGTTTTGATGAGCGCCCGATGCCTCATATCCGGAGACTGGGCAGAGTCCACTGGGAATTGAAGTTTAAAACCTATTACTTTCACTGGGTTTTGGATATGCCTGGTTTTCCCATAGTGTTGTTAGCATTAAATTATTTCTCGGTGAAGTAAAAAGTAGGCTTGCTGTGCAGAACATAGAGAAAGAATTTCGCAAGAAAAGGTTATTCTCTCTTACAAATCGTTTCAAGAAATAGGTGAGTATGTGATCAACCCCCGCGATATTGGAATAACAATCTTTGTTGGAGGAAATTAATAAATTCACTCTTATGTAAGAGGTGTAGATTTGTCCATCAAGGGAAATGTAATTCCTCCCAGCCTGACTCGGATCAGTGACAGAAATATGCAATGTTTGACTCAAGATTTAGAGATATATGCACAACCTGTACTTGTTTCATTTTGGAAACTTTATTTAACAAATAAATGAGTGTTTTATGTTGAATGTGATGTGGCCCAATGGCCAGAAACATTGAATAAATTTATTTACTCACATCTGGAGAACTAAAAGATGTGAGAAATGCTGCTGTCTAGAAAGATAAAGGAAGGGAAGAGCAGGGGAAGAAAGACCCCCCCCCAAAAAAAAAACAAACAAAAAAAAAAGACAAATACAGATGGTCTGACCAGCTTTGTAAAAACAACGCAATCAGAAAAATACTGAGCTGATCAGGGTGAACTGACAACGCGAAGGAATTGGGTATCATGATCCACAACGTCTGGTCCAGACCTGACACCCGAAGAAGAAAGAAGACCGTCATGTATGACATTTATTATTACAAACTATTAAAGTTGCAAGGAGCCCAACAATCTGAGGAAATTACGCAAAAACTAATAATAGTTAATTGAAACCAACAAAAGAATCTTACGTTGGATATTTCGGACAAAAACACAATATCTTCACTTTACAATAAGTGACTGTTACACCGTAACTAACAATGTGTACACATATTGAGGTAGCCAAGATATGTATAGCGGCAAGAAAGATATCAAAACAAAACAAGAGAAAAAGGAAACATATGTTTACATGATTTCAGAGATAGAAAGTAGAATCTAGAGGGAGCAAAAAAAGGCTTTTCCAAAAGTTGAGAATTGGAAGGAGAAGTTGGGGGGGGGGGGGCAAGAGAAAAGACAAACAGTGCAGGATGTTAACCTCTGATAGAGTATTATGCATGTATTGTTCAATACTGTAAACAATAAGGAAACAGCTAAGAGAGAGAGAGAGAGAGAGAGAGAGAGAGAGAGAGAAAGAGAGAGAGAAAGAGAGAGAGAGAAAGAGAGAGAGAGAAAGAGAGAGAGCGAAAGAGAGAGAGAGAGAGAAAAGATGATACGTATTCACTAGGTTTTCCAACCCATCAGGAAAGGAGCCAAGCTCTCTGATCAGCCTGCATTGTTTCACTGTGCGAGATTCCTTGTCGGTGATGTAAGCCAACAAGCGTGTCTTGTGGTGAAGCTTTTCATACGTCATGTAATGTTGTTGAAATTTTCACAAGCTTGAATCTTAATTTATTTTGTTTCTTATTATTTAGAAGTCTTTTAATTTCCCGCTCAACTCTCTCTCTCTCTCTCTCTCTCTCTCTCTCTCTCTCTCTCTCTCTCTCTCTCTCTCTCTCTCTCTCCCTCTCTCTCTCTTTCTTTCTCTCTCTTTCTTTCTCTCTCTCTCTCGGTCTCTCTCTCCATATATATATATATATATATATATATATATATATATATATATAGGTGTGTGTGTGTGTGTGTGTGTGTGTGTGTGTGTGTGTGTGTGTGTGTGTGTGTGTGTGTGTATAATATAATATATGTATTTCGAGAGAATATACATATAGACAGGCAGAGAGAGAGAGAGAGAGAGAGAGAGAGAGAGAGGGGGGGGGTGAAAGGAGAGAGTCAATAGAAAAAGAGCGAAGCGAAGGGGATATTTAATATAATTTTTATATTATATCGTGGTATCACACCAATGCTGGCAGGTTTTATAACTCAAGTCACTTTTGATTAAAAACACAGTACCTGCAGAAATAAATGGGTTCTGTTCCATAAATAGATATGAAGCTGAGTAAATAAAATACTGTCTCTTTTTCCCAGGAGCGAAATACCCCGGAGGGCGTTAGGAAGGTGATAATTACTCTAAACAAAACCAACGACTGCATGGTGAGTAATAAATACCAAGACTGACAAATAATTGGAATGGTTCCGGGTCAAGGGTGGGCATGACGTCAGTGAAACAGAATCAGATACATCTCAAAGTTTAATAGGTATTTACCCTCTGAGACGTGTTTGGCAGATTTGTGGTGGATTTTCCGTTATCTTGGAGGAAATGCGTGAAAGTGTTTTCCTTTTTTTATTCATGTTTTCGTTTCATAACTTGAGGGCAGGGGGTGCGTCTTCTTTTTTTCCGGGGTTTTTTTTTGGGGGGGGGGGGGGGGTTGCTATGTTTTGTTATTCTTGTTTTTTGTGGGGATTTTTTTTTTCTTTGGGGGGGGGGGGGGGCAATGCTTCCAGTTGCACTACAGATCACCGTTTGATTTCTGTTGGGTTTTTTAGGATATGGAAGGGTGGGGGGGGTGATAGATAGTCATTTCACTTGCACAAAGGATAATGCATCGTTTGTGATCATAATGTTTGCTTTTATCTTTATGAATCTATCAAGTGCTCGCGAGGGGGCGTGGCTTGGGATCGGTTTTGCTTCATACTTACTTTTATACGTCGTTTTTTCCAAGTTGAACACCATTTTGAAAATAATGCATTTACTATTGAATATAATGTAATGTGTACATGTGGTCTGCAGCCTAGCTTTTACCTTCATAAAAAAGGTAGTGTACACTGAAGTAATTTGTTGGGTTTTTTTGCTTGCTTACCAGCAGGGTATTGAGTGGCTGTCGATGTATGTTTCGAATCTGGCACTTGAAGAAAAAAATAGAGCCCGACAAGATCTAGCTCTGCTGACCCTGGTTTTGCTCTGTCAACCTTCCTTTATATTTCCTCTCATTGTATGTGGATGTGGGGGCCCACTACTAAGGTAATTAACCCTCCTATTACTATTTTAGAGGTGGTTTTATTCTCAGTTGTTTCCCCTGCTTTCGTGAATCGTGACTAATTTTTAAAAATTATTTATTTGTTTGTTTGTTTTAATTAAAGTCTGCATAAAATTTAGAGTCACTTGGACCTAATGACTGTTGGCTTCTTTTCTTTTTTTTTTCTTTTTTTTTTTCTTTTTTTCTTGGGGGCGGAATTACTTGTTTGTTTGTTTGTGTGTTGCTTGTTTGTTATTTGTTTGTATGTTTGTTTGTTTATTTGTTTGCGTGTCACATACAACGTTCGAACGTATAATATGATCAGCACCACCATACAACTTGATACCCACTGGTCTAGCGACGTGTTTTCTCATCTCCTTCATTTCAAAATTCTTTATCTGTTTTACTATATCTAAAAGCATACAACTACTATTTGTGCACAAATTTTTTAAGAGGATTTTAAAAAGTGGAATATTAATAATTTAACAGTAAAAGTAGCCGTTAGAGTTAGAGCAGCACATCGCATTCTTCTTCTTCTTCTTCTTCTTCTTCTTCTTCTTCTTCTTCTTCTTCTTCTTCTTCTTCTTCTTCTTCTTTTTCTTCTTCTTCTTCTTCTTCTTCTTCTTCTTCTTCTTCTTCTTCTTCTTCTTCTTCTTCTTCTTCTTCTTCTTCTTCTTCTTCTTCTTCTTCTTCTTCTTCTTCTTCTTCTTCTTCTTCTTCTTCTTCTTCTTCTTCTGTCTGTCTCTCTCTCTCTGTCTGTCTCTCTCTCTGTCTCTCTCTTAAGTTAAGGCGAATGTCGAATGTAGAAGGAAAAAAAATTTGGAAGTAGAAGAGGAGCAGTTTAGTGAAAGAGAAAGGAAGTGTCCAGATAGACTACGTAGTCATGGTGTCTAGGTTGTCCCCAATTGGGGTGCACCTAGTCACCATGGCTCCAGTAGACCCCAATCTATTATTATGTGTCTCTCGGTCTTGTCCCCTCCACTTTACACTCTAGTATAGTCCTGGAGAATGGCATTTTATGTGTCCGAAATACTGTTATTTTATTGTTTTTATCGGTTGTACCAATTCTGGACTTGTGTTTAGAAGGTAGCAAACTTGTTCATAATTTGTTTTTCTCTGCGTCAATCTATATACTCCTACAGTGCGTCCATAAAGTCCTGACACTGCATTGTGACCTATTTTTCTCTCAATTTTAGTGTGTTGGTTTACTATTGTTGTGCTTGGTTAGAATGTGAATACGTCAACTGATGCATACTTGCTGAGTTTTGAAAATATAGAGAGAAAAAAACTAGGCCACAGTGCAATGTCAAGACTTTGTGGACACACTTTGTACTTGCGTAAGGGAAAGGGGGGGGGGGGGACAAGGCAATTTTCGGTTGCCTAAAACTCCAAAACCACCCAACCATATGACTTCAAAATTTACAGGGTAAATTAGCGGAGGTTCAGGAGCGCACGTGGCACATGTATATTTATAACTTTAAATTCTTAGTCTTTCTAATTTTTTTGTTTTTAATTGTTACACGTGTAATGCATTCTTTTTCTCCATTAATTTACATTTTTAAACATGTCCTTTTCCGCTTTAAGCATTGCGAGACTTATCAATTTCTGTTTCAAGAGTGTAGATCTAGCTATCTAGATCTTCTAATTTTTTTGCATCTTTCAAGATTTATTGGTCCATTCAAGTAGAGTGTAATATAGTAGGCCAATGACTTTCAGCATAGCTGACCAGCTCGCGGCCCTGGACTATTACAAGTAATACAAGGCGCTCTAACAGTTTTTCTTCTCTTTTCTTTAACAGCTGTTTAAATTCAGAGAAGCTTTTAAAGTTTGTCCAACAGTAATAGCTAAACTCCTGTCATCTTCCATTGTATCTTCTGGGAAGCAGTGAACCCACTTATTACTTCCTTTAAGAAATTCAACCATGGGTCAGAGGTCACAATCCCACATTTTTGGGGAGCACCTAGCCACCATGACTAGGTAGTCCCCATTTGGGGTCTACCTAGACACTTCCAAAGAGAGAACATGTTATGTTTCTCTCATCCACAAAAACTACGTTCACATAGAACGGGTGATTAATGGAAGCAGAAAACACTGCAAAAAAAAAACCGCATGAATATTAATGTTATTATATGTATTTTATACGCTCGAGCGTTGTGCGCTCCTTAAGTTAAATAGCGCGAGGAATATAATTTTCATAAGACTGGAAAGGTTCCTTTCAGTTCCCTAATTCAATTATTTACTGCTGTTTTGTGTTTGTTGTGTCTTTCTTTCTTAGTTTCGTTGGGGTGGGGGGGGGGGTGTTTTGTTTGTTTCTTTGTATTTTTGCTTCTTTGTTTGTTTGTTTTGTTTTAAAAAAAACTGTCCCAAATCGAGAATCAAACTAACGTCTTTGTCGTCCCTCAGCGAAAAGCATAGCATTTACACCTCAGACTCCGGTAACTTAAAGAGTACACATGCTTATCGTATGTCGCCAAGGCTGGGATTACGTGACCCTGACGATGCTTAGCCTGATACCTCTATGGTCCTATGTCTGACCTCTGACCTCTGACCACACAGGCAGGTCGCTACCTCAGAACTACAAAGTTCTATCTGATCAGTACCTTGTGTTGATCAATTTAAGGTCAAAGATTTTGAGCTCCATTTCATGACACGCAATTTTTTAATTTCTTGATAACGACTCTGAATCATCAAAAGATTTTAATAGAGCAGATAGAACATTTGGTTTCTGACCTTATTGTCTTAGTAACTCAAAACAGCCAAAAATGCCAGAAAGAACTTTGTAATTCTAAGGTAGCGAGATGTGTGAAGCGTGTCAAGTCACGTACGATCTACTTGATGACACATTTACACGCTGAGTCGGTTCGCTGTGTACGGCACAGATCTATCTATCTATCTATCTATCTATCTATCTATCTATCTATCTATCTATCTATCTATCGGCCCATCTGTAGCCAGTGGCAGGACATGGTCGAGACGACTGGAGAAAGGCCAGGATGCAGTGGATGGTCAGCAGTGTCTTTTGTGCCTCACTGTGCCCTATGCTGCGCTTTGCTGGGTCCCGCCATTCCACCCATCGTTGAACCCCGGGGATTTCCTCCGCGCAGTCTGCCGGAGCCAGTCTTTGTGTACTGGGGGTAGACATTCCCCGCCTGGAGCCAGTCTTTGTGTACTGGGGATAGACATTCCCCGCCCAGTCTTTGTGTATTAGGGGTAGACATTCCCCGCCCAGTCTTTGTGTACTGGGGGTAGACATTCCCCGCCCAGTCTTTGTGTACTGGGGGTAGACATTCCCCGCCCAGTCTTTGTGCACTGGGGGTAGACATTCCCCGCCCAGTCTTTGTGCACTA
>NW_004797774.1:246684-255389 GCF_000002075.1 Aplysia californica | reverse complement strand
GGTTCGTGACCCTTATAAACCTGCAGCAGGTCGGTGTGCAGGCTTTGGCAGGCAGCCAGCAATGATGTGCTCCTGTGCTCTCTTGTGAGACGCAGCCAGATGGTGTTTGCCTGTTGTTATTTGATAAGAGTGTTATATCGAAAAAAGAATTATGTGTAACACTGCATGGGTTTAAAGTAGCCAAGTGGTAGATTTGTACAGATACGAGTAACAGGTACTTTCCGACAGTGGAAACTTCTTGGTGAGTTAGAGTTCTCTTCGAGTCAGCAGTACATCTTCATTTCGTCAGGAACTTTGCAGCATTTCGTTTATAGAAATACAGTACAAGAAGCTCAAAATAACCCCTCCACATTGTTCCCTGTCTACTGACAAGTCGGTGGAGGATGCTCAAGGAAAAACGAGAGGCAGACACTATACACTAAAGTAAGTATCACGCATGAAGGGTAAGTATGTCCGTTTAGAGATGTGTAACTCTAGGTCAATGGCTGTGTTGTAAATCGAAAGACGTCACACACCTCCTACTGGTGTGTAAATTGTACGGTTGCATAATCTGTGTAAACTTGTGCGTTTCATTATGTATAATAAAGAAGAATACACATTCGTAAATTGTGTTATAATGGTATAATATAACATGTATATCATATAAATGACTAGCTGGCTGGATGGATGGATGGATGGATTGATGGATGGATGAATGGATAAATAAAAAGATAAGATAAGATAAGATACATTTATATTGTCCAGATCCTGGCACATTGGTTTGGTGTTTCACCATGTGTACACACACACACACACACACACACACACACACACACACACACACACACACACACCTACCCTCCGTCCCCCATTCCCTCACATTCTTTTTCATTTTCCCCGTCAAGGTAAACAATTCAATCACAAGGGGAAGTAAGCACAAATAAATACTAAAAATGTACATAAACATGAAAGAATGATGTCAATAGGCGGATATGAGACCATATCTTTTCATATAAACTCTGAGCGTGTCAAATTTTAACAAATGGCCAAACATTTACAGCCGACGATCGTCAGTTCTAATTGATCTGTGGCGATAAGACATGATGAACGCAACCCATAGCACAGTGGTCTTAGCTGTGTACATATGTAAAAGATTGGCGGGGGATGGATGGTGGAGGATCATCATCATCCGGTGCCTTGCCGACTGGCGTGGGCGATCATGGACCTCCACTTCCATCTGTCTTTCGAAGCAGCAATGGTGTCTGTTGTTCTTGCTGCTCCCAGCCATGTTGTCATCTTGTCCAGTATCTTTTCCCTCTGTCTGCCTCTACCTCTCTTTCCATCAAACTTTCCTGTTGTTACAATGTTCTCTAATGCTTCTTTCCGCATTGTGTGTCCGAAAAAATTTGCCTGTCGTTTTCTTATATTCGTGATAAGTTGTTTTCTATAATTTGCTTCAACCAGGACTTCTTCATTTGTTTTTCTAGCTGTCCATGGGATACGTAGCATGCGTCTCATGAACCACAACTCTGCCGCAACAATTGTTTTTTCCAGCTGTTTATTGATTGTCCATGCTTCGCACCCGTATAATAGGATTGGCTCGATGTAGCTTTTCATTACTCTTTTCCTCATTTCCAGTGACAGATTGATGTTTGTTAGTATCTGTTTCATCTTGTGGAAGGTTGCTTTTGCTTGGCAAATGCGGCTTTTAATTTCGGTGTGACATCTACCATCTGATGATATAATGGTCCCCAAATATCTAAAATGTTGTACTTGCTTGAGGGTGGTATCATTGATTTTGATATTGCATGTTGGGATTGGAGTATTTCTGCTTATCACCATCGTTTCGGTTTTCTTGATGTTTAGGTTTAAGCCCATGTTGTCACTCTCTTGTACGATGACATTTAATAGATTCTGCAGGTGTTTTTCATCTTCTGCTATTAGGACTGTGTCATCTGCATATCTTAGATTGTTTATATTATGTCCCCCTATCGAGATACCAGGCATTTCTTCTATGTATCTCATGATATTTTCACTATACAGGGAGAACAAGTCTGGAGAAAGTACACATCCTTGTCTGACTCCTCTTTTAATCTGTATGTATTCGCTGATGTCGTTTTCTATTCTCATTGCAGCTGTTTGATCCCAGTACATCCGTAAGTCCTTCCCGTCGATATTAAGAACTTCCAGCATGTCGATGATCTTGTCGTGCCTGATTTTGTCGAATGCCTTGGTGTAGTCTATAAAACATAAATGAAGATCTTTCTGAACTTCTAGGGCACGTTCTATTGTTGTTCTGATGACATATATGGCATTTACAGTGCCTTTTCCTTCAATAAATCCACATTGTTCTTGGGCTATTTCTGGGAGAATTTTATTTCTTATTCTCATCATAATTATTCTGAGTAATATTTTTGTTATGTGGCTCATGAGGCTGATGGTACGATGTGTTTCACATTCGTTTGCATTGGGTTTCTTTGGTAAAGCTATGAAGATAGATTTTGACAAGTCTGATGGAATATGTCCAGTGACATATATGTTGTTAAGAAGTTTTGTCAGTGTGGTGATTCCAAAGTCTTCTAAAGCTTTAATCATCTCTGTGGTGATGTTGTCCGGTCCTGCCGCTTTCCCATTCTTCATCTTTCGTAGTGCCTTGACAACTTCTTCTTTCATGATTGGTGGTCCCTCGTTGTTATTTTCCACTCTTCTTTGTTCATCTCTTTTGTCATTGTACAGGTCACCGATATATTCCGTCCAACGTTCTAGTATCTTGTCTCTGTCCATTATGATATTCCCATCCTTTGATTTGAGGCATCCTGTTGATCCACGTGTTCTTGTATGGCACACCTCTTTAATTTTTCTGTGTAGATCTTTTGAGTTCGCATTGGAATGATTTTCCATTTCTTCACATTCTTCTTTTAACCAGGTCTCTTTTGCTAGATTACATTTGTGTCTGATTTCTTTATGAAGATTCATATATTTTTCCAAATTGTTTTTGTTTATTCTTCGTTCCTCCATAAGATTAAGAATTTCTTCAGTCATCCATTTCTTCTTTGCTTTTGTTGTCTTTTCTGGTAGGACTTCTTTTGCAGCCTCATTTATAGATGTTTTAAGCAGTTGCCATTGTTTTTCTATGTCTTGTATTTCTTCTAAGGGAGCGAATTTGTTTTGTACAGTTATTCTGAATTTATCTTGCATTTCTTTGTTTGATTGTAGTATGGCCATGTTTAGTTTCATATTCTTTTTCTTGCTCATGTGTGTTTTTTTCAATCTGATTTTAAATTTTCCCACTACGGGTACATGGTCACTATAACAGTCTGCACCTGGCCGCGTTTTGACATTGAGCATCCCGTTTTTGTATCTTTTCTTGATCATGATATAGTCGATCTGGTGGGGGATATCGGGTGTTAATCGCCTTACAGGTCACTGTCGGGTTGGAGAGGAGGGGGGGGGAACCTGCTGTGCTCAAAGGCTAAAATGGAGAGTTGACTAACTGCCGAACCTAGCACTGTGGGGGATGAGCCGGACCAACGGGGAGCCTCAAGTGGAGGATTGCAAAGTGTGTGAGAGAGGGTGCTCAAGGATAGATAAGAAGACTATAACAGCACCTGGACATGGATGGCTGGTGTCACTATATATAGAAAATATTGATGGTCAAGGCTGAACAGAGGAGGACTGTCGTCAGGTAGTCAAGCTGTCCGTCTGTCTGTCTCTCTCCTCCGTGCCTCTGTCTCTCTGTGTCTCTCTCTGTCTCTCTCTGTCTCTCTCTCCCACTCTCCCACTCTCCCCTCATTCCCTTCCCCAGTGGGGACCGGACTGAGAGAAGGGAGAAGACAATCCGGTATCTCTCACTCCCCCAACCTGTCATAGTTCGTTTGGCGTGAATATGCCCATAGCACAGTTCGTTGATCGTGAGCTCTTTGGTTGTGAGATGTCGCACTCCACCCCCACCACCCCTCAATTTAAAAACCAAACACACACACACACACACACACACACACACACACACACGTAGGCTTACAATCACATGCATAATATAAATGAGCAGCGATAAAAACAATAATAATAATCGTAAGCTAGATACACACTCAATGTTATTTTGATGCATGCTCTAAGGTCGTAAGTGTACTTTTTTACAAGATGGTTAAGATGGAAGCATTTGATTAGGTGATGGTAAAAAATGACCCTCTATATCTTTCTTTGTTACAGATCAGAAGCCTAGGTCTTTTACTTCTGACTGATGTTTTTATTTGAGGGAACAAGGGATGTTTGTTGTCTAAAAAGACGGAATTATTTTTTTTTTAGTGCAAGTTGTATATGTACAATTCATCCAAGTATGGGAATGTACATGTTGAAATTTTACATGCTTTCCGTATTACTCGATTTAATTTTTCTTTATCTTGTTGTCTTGTGTTTTCGGCCCATGTTGTCGTACCAAAATTTATCCCACTTTCTATGGCTGAATGGTAGATCATGGACATGAAATAGTATGTACAGTATAAATTATGTGGATATATAAGTGTATAAATACAAAAATGATATATAATAATAAAGTATGGTAATTTATTAGATTATTGCAATGAGAGATTACTCCTTTCTTTCTTCCGTTCTTTCTTTCTTTTTTTTAAAAAAATGTATCTATTCTTTTTTTTAATTTATTCCTTCATTCATTCATATATTCGTTCATTTATTTACGGTGATTTCTTTCCCCAACGGACTTAGCAATGAGAGAGATACAGCTATTGTTGTAAAATGCTATACAGGTTGGGGAGCTGGGGTTAATGGCGATGGTGCAACCATTGAAGAGCTAGAGAGAAAGGGGGTGTTCATTACCCAAACAAACGTTACGTTTCAGATGGACACAGACGGTGGAAAAAATGTCAATTTACCGAAAGTCTTCATCTGTAACCCGATCCCTCTGCCCGGCTTGGAGCGTCTGAGACAGTCGTGTGACGTTTTTCTCCATGACTCTGAGCAAGAGATCTCTTTGGACGACTACAAGGAGGGCGTACGAGGGATGGACGCTCTCCTGGTACACCCTCCAACGCCCGTCAACGCCGAGATTCTGGACATTGCAGGTTTGTCTGATGTTTCAGGAACGAAACGGTTTTTTTCCACTTTTTTTTCTCCTTAATATGGATGTTTTTACACCCCCATCGACACAATTGGTGAAGCAGCGTGGTGGAATCAGGCTCTCGTCAATTTTTGGGCAAGTAGAGTTATTGGTAGATCATCTTGAAGTTTTTTCACTTGTCTTTATTTGGATGAAAGAAATATTCATTAATTTTGAATAAAAGTCGAGATATTTGCGAATGAAGGATGTGGGGTTACCTGTTTTCAGAGGTAAAATTAGTGAGAAAATGGCCGCCAAAGATTAGTCATTACCTTAGCTTAAGAGTCGGTGGTAACAGAAAATGTATATTTTTTGTGCTTTTGATCAACGTTTTCAGAAAAATCAAAACAGAAATTAATTCTTTTATGAGCATGAAAGGTGTTGAGCCAAAAAACAAAAATTTGATAAAAATTCACAGACCTGTGGAAAAATGCAAATGTATTCACTTTGATAATTTTGACGAGAGCCTGATTTCACTACGCTGCCTCATATTTAGATCATTTAGGAGGCGGGTCCGGCCTGGCCTGTTAGAGCCAGCCCAGCAAAAAAGGCCAAGATACTCGATAACAATGTCTACCACTCAGGAATCCAATTCAGGTTTCCTTCGCGCGACAGCAAGCACACCGATGTAATAATGATCGTATAGAAAAACGTATTTGTTTAACGCCCCCTATCAACACTATTTGGGTTATTTGAGAAGGGGGACCTCCGAGTTAAATGTCCATCTCCGAAAGGACAGAGCCAAACAGGACATTTGTGGAAAGTGTCACTCCCAAGAACACAACTTCCGATCGCGCTAAGCATCGAACGATTGGTTTGTCACAGGGACAGATACACAAAGATACGAAAGGGGCAGAGAGAGAGAGAGAGAGAGAGAGAGAGAGAGAGAGAGAGAGAGAGAGAGAGAGAGAGAGAGAGAGAGAGAGAGAGAGGGTGGGGGACAAAAAGTAGTGCTTACTTGTGCCGCTCTCCGCCATTCCCCTGCATTTTCGAGTAGGAAAAAACTAATCTAGATCTAATAATAGTCTGTTCGATGGACAGTTAACAACGAACAAGAAGGTGAAATATTTTCAGTACTTGAAGTTTGCATATTAACAGTAATGGTTCCTCTGATCGATTCAATTGTTCATGATATATGAAAAATTATACAAAGTTATAACAAGAAGGGTTTTTTTTAGGTGGGAGGGGGTTTTGTTTGGTTTTGGGGGGGTTTTCATTCTTTTTTCGTTTCTGTGACCACACTTATTTACTTGTTTTATTTTTTAAGGTGTCAAGTAAGGGCTTTCATGTGTGCGTGCGCGGGTGTATGTGAGTGTTCATTAGTGTGTTTATGTGTGTGTGTGTGTGTGTGTGTGCGTGTGTTGTGTGTGTGTGTGTGTGTGTGTGTGTGTTTATGCTTAGACGGGGAAAGGGAGAGAAAGTGGTAGATATGTATTGGCCATCTACAAGTCAATAATTATTGATAAAAGACTATTAATTTATAAAGACACAAAACGAATCCCTTTCAAATACATCTTGGGGAATAAAACGTAACGTTTTGCCATCTATGTCCGACTTGGGCAGGTCCACAGGTGAAGGTCGTGAGCACCATGTCCGTGGGAGTAGAGCACATTGACCTTGAAGAGTGCCGCCGACGTGGGGTCAAGGTCGGATACACTCCGGGGGTTGCCACAAAAGCTGTGGCTGAGATGGCTGTGACCTTGACCCTGGCAGCGGCCCGACGACTAAAGGAAGGTAGGCCTATCAGTATAACATTATTGTATTTGTTTTGTTTTGTAGAAGATTAAAGGCCTACTAGGTACAAATACAGTATATGATTTTCCGTCATAGGAGACCTTAGATAAAGCTAATTGTAGATGGTTTGCGTTGCAAAGACCAGATTTTACAACAAATAATTTTTAAAAAACATTAACAAGAACAAAGGCAAAAAACGTCTGGTTACATCCCAACTTCTTCGTGGTGGATGTTGTATCCTTCAGAAATAAACTGAGACAAAGTATCTTGTAAGCCCAAGAGGCTGCAACACTGTGTGTCTCCCAATTAACCGTATAGGTGCTTGTAGTAAAGTTTTTCTGAGCCTAATCAGCAATACATGACTAACAAAAGTAATGTGTTCATAGAGCTATGGAATGCCAATATTTTCGAGGGCGAAAAAAAATTATTTAAAATGAAATACATTGTATTTGTAGACGGTATTTTCGTAAATGATTCAAGTAAATTGATGTAGTATATAGGGAACCCCCGGTATAAATACATGTATCACACAGAAAACATGAATTTGATTCACAAAAGGAGAACTGTTCCACCAAGTATGTCTGTCTGTCTGCTGGGATTGTGTGTCCATTCAGACTGTATTGGTTCTGACAGGTAGGGTCAAAGCAGTCTGCCTCCCAAATGATCTATACTTTGTCGATAAGAACGGATAAACTTAATTAGCAATCTTTCTTTATTCCTTTTAGAACAAAAAAAAATCTTTTTGCGCTTGTCCTCAGCTCAGGCGTCTACTTATAGCGGCGAGTGGGGTACCAAATGGGAACACTGTCTCTGGATGTCTGGTCAGCAAATCTCAGGGTCGGTCATCGGAATCGTTGGTCTTGGCAGAATTGGGCTCGCCACAGCGCGCAGACTCCAAGCGTTCGAGCCGGCGAGGATCGTGTACAACGATATCAAGCCCAATCCAAACGATTCAAGTCTAAGTCTGGAGCTGGTGAGTTTTGAAGACCTCCTAGCTCTGTCTGACGTCGTAATCGCCACTTGCTCGGCTTCAGAATCTTCTGCTGGTATATTCGACGCTGATGCCTTTAGGAAGATGAAGAATAACGCCGTGTTCGTCAACGTTTGCCGCGGTAGCGTCGTGAACCAAGACGCCCTCTATGACGCTCTCACGACCAATCAAATCGCAGCGGCGGGGCTTGACGTCACAGTCCCAGAACCGCTTCCGACCAATCACAAGCTGTTGTCGCTACAGAACTGTATCATTACACCACACATCGCTAGTGCCACTGTGGCCACTCGCAACGTCATGTGTGACGTCACCGTCCGAAACATTTTTGCAGGACTGGACGGGAAACCGTTGCCATCCCCGGCATATGAATAACATGACCTGAAGAGAGAGAGAGAGAGAAAGAGAGAGAGAGAGAGAGCGAGAGAGAGAGAGAGAGAGAGAGAGAGAGAGAGAGAGAGAGAGAGAGAGAGAGACTTATACTTTAGGATTTTTATATTCAGCAAATAACGTAATCCGATGTGATGGTAAATCATGTGCGAGAAAGTGTAAGATCTCAGCCCTTTACTGTTTCTGGGAGTTCGGTATGATATTACATCTATGCTCATGGTGACTCTGCCAATTGGTTTCAAAGATAATTATTTAGTGTGTCTGTTTATTTGTTGTCCCGATCCTGGGACCGCTCGGGTCTCGATCAATCACAAGCTGCTTCGCTGGAGAGCTGTATCATTACTCCGCTAATCGCTTGTTCCACTGTGGCCACTCGCAATCTCATGTGTGACGTCACTGACTGAAACATTCTTGCAGGCCTGGACGGAAGCTGTTGCCATCCCTGGCATATAAATAACAGAACCATCAGGGGGGAGAGAGAGAGAGAGAGAGAGAGAGAAA
>NW_004797774.1:244450-246584 GCF_000002075.1 Aplysia californica | reverse complement strand
AGAAAACTGCTGTTGCTTGATTAGTTGACCATTGAAAAGAGAAAACTGCTGTTGCTTGATTAGTTGACCATTGAAAAGAGAAAACTGCTGTTGCTTGATTAGTTGACCATTGAAAAGAGAAAACTCCTGTTGCTTGATTAGTTGAAGATTTACTGCGATGTTTCTGGTTAGAAATTCGAATCTAGCTAAAGGAGTACTGCTGGACCGTCAAACAATGGATTTAGTGGAAGGTCTACATGTTTAGAAATCTTATGACAAGGAGGACATTTCATTAACTTTAACATTTTGCGTCTATACAGGCTTGGGACTGTCATACTGTCATTGGCCATATTTTGGGAGGTTGTAATTTGTCCGTATTTTGGGGGAAGAGGGGTGGCCTCCTTGTTTTCTTGGAAATAATAGAGTCCTATCTGGTCTTTTGAAGTCTCAAGCTACGGTGCTTGTCAATCACGATCTTTCCTATTGCAAAATTCTTTCTTTGATGTAAACGACTGTAAACGTGTTACATGACACAATCCACCCGTAGCCTACATCACAAATTGTATAACGTCATCGACTTTTGTTTAAAATGTCCTCAGCGCAGTCGTAATCAACCTGGAGGTACTTTCCAACGCTACGCAAGACCCGCCAAGATTGCAGTAGGCCATTGTCGATCATAGTATGATGGTGGACCGCTGTAGCGCGGCAATCGTTTAACTCAACCGGCATCCAACTCATGTATTGTTTCTGAATAGTAACAATAAGCAGACAGTTGGTTCTCCCTTCATCTTTCCTTGTCAAATGGTAACATGCAACAACACGCTCTATTCTGTAGCCTGACGCCTCGGCCACCAGTGAAGCCGTGCGTGGGCGGATTTGAAAGTTACAGACGACATACTTCTACATTTGAAAAAAGAAACTATTTATCAACCTTTTTAGAAATGTGACTCAAGCGATGTGCTGCCTCTGTGGCATTACGAATCTCCTATGTTACCGCCGCTCGCTAATGGCAACTGGCCATTCCATTGTGTCACTGTAGTTTTCCATGAAAAATGATACCACTCCGACAGACACACTCCGACAGACACACGTACCACTCCGACAGACACACTCCGACAGACACACGTACCACTCCGACAGACACACGTACCACTCCGACAGACACACGTACCACTCCGACAGACACACGTCACACTCCGACAGACACACGTACCACCCCGACAGACACACGTGCCACTCCGACAGACACACTCCGACAGACACACGTACCACTCCGACAGACACGTGACACTCCGACAGACACACGTGACACTCCGACAGACACACAGACACACGTACCACTCCGACAGACACACGTGACACTCCGACAGACACGTGACACTCCGACAGACACACGTAACACTCCGACAGACACACGTGACATTCCGACAGACACGTGACACTCCGACAGACACACGTAACACTCCGACAGACACACAGACACACGTACCACTCCGACAGACACACGTACCACTCCGACAGACACGTGACACTCCGACAGACACACGTGTCACTCCGACAGACACGTGACACTCCGACAGACACACGTAACACTCCGACAGACACACATGACACTCCGACAGACACACGTACCTCTCCGACAGACACACGTACCACTCCGACAGACACACGTACCACTCCGACAGACACACGTAATACTCCGACAGACACACTCCGATAGACACACGTACCATTCCGACAGACACGTGACACTCCGACAGACACACGTAACACTCCGACAGACACACGTGACACTCCGACAGACACGTGACACTCCGATAGACACGTGACACTCCGACAGACACACGTGACACTCCGATAGACACGTGACACTCCGACAGACACACTCCGACAGACACACGTAACACTCCGACAGACACATGTACCACTCCGACAGACACGTGACACTCCGACAGACACACGTAACACTCCGACAGACACACATGACACTCCGACAGACACACGTACCTCTCCGACAGACACACGTACCACTCCGACAGACACACGTACCACTCCGACAGACACACGTAATACTCCGACAGACACACTCCGATAGACACACGTACCATTCCGACAGACACGTGACACTCCGACAGACACACGTAACACTCCGACA
>NW_004797774.1:238493-242709 GCF_000002075.1 Aplysia californica | reverse complement strand
AGAGAGAGAGAGAGAGAGAGAGAGAGAGAGAGAGAGAGAGAGAGAGAGAGAAAGAGCGAGTGAGTGAGGGAGAAAGAGGGGGGAGGAGAGCGAGAGAGAAACGGATACCGAGGATTGGTTCATCAGTGGAACTCATAAAAAAGTGATTGTACATTTTTTTTTATGGTTTTATCCGATTTCGTTGCAATAATTACTTTGCATTATATTTGATTATATTTTTCTTTACCATGAAAACGGAATAAAAGCACAAGTGTTTTCTTTTCTATAATAAACGTTTGTGACAATAATTGTGAAATTTTCCTCTAATATGATTTTTATCTTTCTTTAGACCAAGTGTGATACCAACAAACGAAAGGATAGGAGAACATCGATCTTAGAGGCTTTTACTTGATATGAATCTTCTTTAACGACTTTTTTCTCAGTTATTTCGAATAAACACAGGCCCACAGCACGACTACTGCTTTCTGACACGTTATTCAAAAACTGAGCACAATGAAATTTTAATTAAGACTACACGTAGCTATGCGCCCTGGTCGAATCGTGAAGCTATACCAACATTATAATATCATTGATAGTAAAACACGGACCATCCCAGGAGTTGCATACCTTTTGCAAGGGGGCTGCCAAAAGTTTCACAGGAAATAAATCTGCACTCATTCACATTGCCTGTAAAAAGTGATTGTGCCTGAATAATATAACGTTTTCCGCTCCGATAGATACAATTCAGATAGTTAATAAGTAGACAGGTTCTTTGGGCTAAGAAGGATGCAGTGTTCCAGCAGACAGATGTCCATCCTCGGTAGAAAATGTCCCTCTCTTGGATAACGAACCCACGTCTTCTGTGTGCAATGTCAAATAGGCTGACCCTAACGCCATAGGCATACATGATAATACATTTATGATAATGGTAACAATGAGAAGAAGAAGAAGAAGAAGAAGAAGAAGAAGAAGAAGAAGAAGAAGAAGAAGAAGAAGAAGAAGAAGAAGAAGAAGAAGAAGAAGAAGAAGAAGAAGAATGACATGCCCGGTGAGACGAGGGAACAAGAGACAAGGGGGCGTAACAGTCACAATATTCAGAGCAAACCATTATTCACAGTTATTCCCCATCTTACAACGCCTTTATCTCCCTTTTTGAGTGTCTGTCTGTCTGTCTGTCTGTTGTTTTCTCTTTATCTCTCTATCTAGCACTTTCTCTCTCTCTCTCTCTCTCTCTCTCTCTCTCTCTCTCTCTCTCTCTCTCTCTCTCTCTCTCTCTCCCCCCCTCTCTCTCCCCCCCCCCTCTCTCTCTCTCTCTCTCTCTTTCTTTCTTTCTCTCTCTCTCTTTCTTTCTTCCTCTCGCACTCTTTCTCACTCTCTTTATCTAACTGATCTCCACCCTCTAACACCTCATATTATGCCTTTATGTATTGCTGAAAATTATGTGTCTGTGAACAAAGGCCGGGAGAACAGAAATGATGGAAACGTTATGACGCTAATCACGAGCAACTGTCAAATCTGCACACCTTATCACAGCAAGATGAAGCAGCGCTTGGTTGGATGGTGCCATTGGAGGGGGTTTTTTTTATTGTCTTTCCCTCTGTTCGTTAGGTCAAGCTATTTTTGTTGTTGTTGTTGTTGTTGTCATTGTTGTTGTTCTTGTTCTTGTTAGTAATGGTGGTGGTGGTTTATTTTGTTTGTACTGTGGGTTGATTTGCTCCTTCTGTCTTATCAAAAATCTATCTTCCTTTTTTTTTGCTTTGAAAGTTACCTCTTTTATTTTTGTAAAGTGTTTTACTGCGTTGCAAACTGCATAAGGTCATATGAGTGCACGGGACACACCTAATATTTTCAGTTGGTAGGAAATTTTGAATTTTGCCCGGGTGGCGGCCGAAGCCTACTCTTATCGATTTTAGACCACCAAGGGAACTTTAACGTTCGCAACTTGCACACGGGCCCTCCGAGATTTTTCGCCCTTGTCCGAGAAGGCTAGGTGTAGGTCTTTCCAACCAGAAAATCAGGGTTGTGGCAGAAAGACAGCAGTTGAGTAAGGAGGAGCCAAGGAGTTGCAGTAGAAAGGCTGCAGAAAGAGTCAGGAGCCCAGAGGAGGGGGCAAAGGAGGTGAGGGGGTGGGGGCAGAAAGTGGAAATGAAAGGTGACAACAGAACATTGCTAGAGAGCAGGAAAGAAGGTGAAAGGAGACAATTTTAGAGAGGAAAATGTTTCGGTCGCTACCCGGATTCGAACCCAGGACCTTTGAATGAGAGGCCAACACCTTAACCTCTAGGCCACGAGAGCCCCCCCCCCCCCCCCTAGGTTACTCTCTAGAAAGAAAAAAATCTCTATTATTTTCGGCACTTATAATATATTATTATGGTCTCTTTGTGTTGCAAGTGTCGTAAAACTCGTATTACAAAAAAACACTTTAAATTCAGACGACTTTGCTAATAAACACTGAAGTCTTTGGTTTAGTCTAAAATCTTTCTTTTCCACTATGCCACTCAAAAGGCGTGAGATTGATTCTCGCGTGGGATAGCCTTATCAATTTATCGATTGCCTCCCCTACTCAGTTGTGATTCATTATCCCGCTCAGCCCGCGGGCTTCTGACAAGGTAGGGATTTAGACGCTCCTCACCAAAATGCCCCCCACCCCTCGGGGCGATGCTACTAACTGAAGTGTCTTTATGCCATTTTCAAAAGGGGGGGGGGATGGGCATGTTCTTATGCACAGCAGAATTGTAAATGGGCTGATGTCAATCTCATAACTGTGCCTGAACTGCAATAGGGAACTGCTGCTTTTTCTTTCCCAATCCTTATCACCGTCATTTTTCCTCCAGTTCTTTTGTATGTTTGTCACACTCATTTGACCTGCTATTTCCTGGTTGCCTCGATAGTCGAAGCAGACTTCTTGTGCTGTTAAAGCTAGAGGGGTGAGCAGAGTAAGCGTGATTCCCTGTAAGGACTTCTGCTCTGTTGACATCCACCCCTTGGCGCTTATCTGAGCCTATGCAGTTGCGAGCGCCGTAAAACCTTACTAAAACTAGATTAGATCTAATACCAAATTGGTGTAAATTGTGTCGATGGGGGCGTAAGACTTTCACAGACAGACTCTGCTGCATCGAACTCGGGCACTGAAAGAACAATCCGGCACCGATATATTTTTTTTCTCTTAGCCAAGCACCGATATATATTTTTTCTCTTAGCCAAGCACCGATATATATTTTTTCTCTTAGCCAAGCACCGATATATATTTTTTCTCTTAGCCAAGCACCGATATATATTTTTTTCTCTTAGCCAAGCACCGATATATATTTTTTTCTCTTAGCCAAGCACCGATATATATTTTTTTCTCTTAGCCAAGCACCGATATATATTTTTTTCTCTTAGCCAAGCACCGATATATATTTTTTTCTCTTAGCCAAGCACCGATATATATTTTTTTCTCTTAGCCAAGCACCGATATATATTTTTTTCTCTTAGCCAAGCACCGATATATATTTTTTTCTCTTAGCCAAGCACCGATATATATTTTTTTCTCTTAGCCAAGCACCGATATATATTTTTTCTCTTAGCCAAGCACCGATATATATTTTTTCTCTTAGCCAAGCACCGATATATATTTTTTCTCTTAGCCAAGCACCGATATATATTTTTTCTCTTAGCCAAGCACCGATATATATTTTTTCTCTTAGCCAAGCACCGATATATATTTTTTCTCTTAGCCAAGCACCGATATATATTTTTTCTCTTAGCCAAGCACCGATATATATTTTTTCTCTTAACCAAGCACCGATATATATTTTTTTCTCTTAGCCAAGCACCGATATATCAATATGTCAGAGGCTTTTTCGTTTGTTTGTTCGTTTGGTTTGGTGGGGGGACGGGGTTGTTTTTGTTTTGTTTTGGTTTTTGTATTTTTTTAAAAACATAATTTCACCTTGTGCACTTATGTCATACTCAGAATTCGATTTACTCTCTTTATTGTAACCCACTTATACTGTTGACATCATCTGGTACCCCGCTTTTGACAATGTACGATTGAACATCGATATAACACTATCTTCCCCGCAAAACAGATCCTTTTTCTAGATTCGCAAACTTATTCTGCCTTTTCAGTAATTAAAATTTGTTTCCTTTAACACTTGTCTTCTACTTTATTCGGTTGGGTTTTTAAAAAAATTGGAAACAGAATATCTATTTTAAGTAAGAATAGTAGACAATAGTAAAGTTATATCCCCCC
>NW_004797774.1:236798-238393 GCF_000002075.1 Aplysia californica | reverse complement strand
AATTAATTAATTAATTTATATTTGTTTTGAAGGGGGTGTCTTTTTTTAGAATCCATTTTTCACTAAATGACATCAAGGTGACTTAATACGACTATGTATTTTTCTGACCCCATCAGCTTGTCTTAACAAATACGGCTTTTGAAACCTTGTTTCCTTTTTATTCTACCTCTTCACAGCTGTGGTCAGCGCACCTTCTTCATCCCTCACCCGTTCTCTTTCTTGCGCCATTCCATCACTGAGCGTGTGCTTCGAGCAACACACCGCGGCAACCACAACTGTTACTGTAACCTGGACTACAGCAGCAGAAACAGCAGCGACAGCAGCAGTGGCAGCAGTGGCAGCAGTGACCGCCTCGGCAATGGTGCTGGTGGCCGCAGAGGGGGCGGTAGTTCTGGTGGCCGCAGAGGGGGCGGTAGTTCTGGTGGCCGCAGAGGGGACGGTAGTTCTGGTAGCCGCAGAGGGGGCGGTGACCCGCATGACCAGATGATGGGTGATCAGCCAATGGGAGGAGCCTTGTCGTATCGTCAGGCGGCTGTGGACAACGGCATAAACTGCCCAGCTGGGGACCGCTGGTGCCAAAGATATATGAGGCGCTTCGCGGATCAGACAGAACCAAGAACAGGTTCCCTCTCAGGAGGGGACGAGGGCCGGGATACCCCTTTGTTTCAAGGCCAAGGTCGTAGAGGAAGCCGGAGACGGGGTCAGGGTCGGAGAAGAGGTCACAGGAGAGGGGGTCACGGGGGCAGACGTAGAGGACATCATTCTCGTAGTCGCCCTTTCCGCCCTTACCATAGCCGCCATCAGCAACACGTACACCATTTCGGGAGTGAAAGTGTCCGCCCAGATCAAGGCTTTTCTGGCGGAGCGCTCTGAGACTGCGCGAACGTTAGCCTCACACCCGTGCTCCGCGCGCCAACTCACCGCTGCCGCTGTCCGCGGCGTGATGTGAGCGACAGCTGCGCGTGCACGAGGCCCATCCACGGCCAGAGGGGTACGGTGCTGAGTTGGTACTGCGGTTGCCACAACCCGGACGAGCTGACCATGGCTATGTGCCACCAGTGTCGCCCATGCCGAAATCAGCGTCTGTGCCGGCAGCTCACAGAGGAGGCTCGGTGACAAGAGCGATGCCGCTGCCTCGCGGAAGCGGGGCGTGACGGCGATGCTACGATCAACACCGCCTGACAGGACGCTATCGCTACCGCTACCGATACCGATACATCTACCACCCAGTTGCCTTGACAGCAGGTGGCGACGACGACAGACGATGGGAGTGAGCCAGCGCCAGTCGCGCGACTCTGACGCACGGACGGAGAGGGAAATACAGAGTGACGCAGTGTCACCACCACCGACAACAGCTGACAGTGACAGGACGAAAACGGTAACACAAGACTGTGACAGTGACAGACAGGTAATGTCGCTAACTGACAATGACAGAACGGTAATGTCGCTGACTGACAGTGACAGAACGGTAATGTCGCTGACTGACAATGACAGAACGGTAATGTCGCTGACTGACAATGACAGAACGGTAATGTCGCTGACTGACAGTGACAGAACGGTAATGTCGCTGACTGACAATGACAGAACGGTAATGT
>NW_004797774.1:221909-236698 GCF_000002075.1 Aplysia californica | reverse complement strand
GGGGGTGTTGAGGATGTCAAAATAATCTCCATGGAAAAAAATGCCAAAATTTTGTGAAAGAACCGAATGAATATGTCTTTGCACCCCTATCAACGCAATTTAGATCGTTTAGAAAGCCGGTTTTGACCTGTCAGAGTCAACCCAGGCTGAAGGGATGCAACATCCCAACAAAAAGACCAAGAAATGATCAATATTTCCCCACTTGGAAATCAAACCCAAGTCTTCTGCATGAGAAGTCAAATCACATAACCCCTACACCACAAAGGTCAGTCAAAATGTCGGGACAAAAACAAGTGTTCCCTCTGACCTCTGAACTTGGCAAGGGTAGCTTGTGTCCTGAGGATTCCCTTCGGGCTGTTGGCTGCGTGGACAGCTGCCTCCTCAAACTGACCATCCTCAAACAGCTCGTTGAACTTTTCGATGTACTCCAACATCATCTCTGCCTCCTTCTCCTTGTTGGGGTCATCGTCCTCAAACGTGGCCTGAGCTGTCTCCACCTGCTCTCCCTCAGCTCTTTCTGGGAGGGAAAAATGGAAGGTCAGAGATTGAGAGTTGGGGGAAGGACCTACCACAGAGTGTGTTGCTAGCCCTAACACACAACACATCTACCACATAGTGTGTTGCTAGCCCTAACACACAACACATCTACCACAGAGTGTGTTGCTAGCCCTAACACACAACACATCTACCACAGAGTGTGTTGCTAGCCCTAACACACAACACATCTACCACAGAGTGTGTTGCTAGCCCTAACACACAACCTATCTACCACAGAGTGTGTTGCTAGCCCTAACACACAACACATCTACCACAGAGTGTGTTGCTAGCCCTAACACACAACACATCTACCACAGAGTGTGTTGCTAGCCCTAACACACAACACATCTACCACAGAGTGTGTTGCTAGCCCTAACACACAACCTATCTACCACACAGTGTGTTGCTAGCCCTAACACACAACACATCTATAACATAGTGTGTTGCTAGCCCTAACACACAACACATCTACCACATAGTGTGTTGCTAGCCCTAACACACAACACATGTGACATTTTGTCTTCTCCGGTGAAGTTATCACTATGATTGAGCGACATAATCTGCAACATGGGTCTGATCGGTGAACAGTCTTTAATACTTCCAGTTAAACTTGTTCATACTAACTGATTTATCTTCTCTCTATCTTTACAGCTGCACGATCTTATTTGAAATAACAATTTCTTTCCTCTTCTCAAATGTACAAGAATATCTCCAGAAAGATACGGTATCTAATTGACCTAAACATGATGATAAATACATTCAAAATAAAATGAACAAAATTTGCGGTTTCAATAATTGGCAACAGCTGTGATAAGGTAAAATTGTGAGTTCACCTGTCTAAGGCTAAGAAAATTGTTAACTCACCTCTGTGAAGAATAGGAAACAGTGAGTTCACCTCTCATGTACAGAACATTATGAGTTCACCTCTCTCATGTACAGAACACTATGAGATCACCTCTCATGTACAGAACACTATGAGTTCACCTCTCTCATGTACAGAACACTATGAGATCACCTCTCTCATGTACAGAACACTATGAGATCACCTCTCTCATGTACAGAACACTATGAGATCACCTCTCTCATGTACAGAACATTATGAGATCACCTCTCATGTACAGAACACTATGAGATCACCTCTCTCATGTTCAGAACACTATGAGATCCCTAAAGAACACTATGAGATCCCTAAAGAACACTATGAGATACTTAAAGAACACTATGAGATACTTAAAGAACACTATGAGATCCCTAAAGAACACTGTGAGATACTTAAAGAACACTATGAGATACTTAAAGAACACTATGAGATCCTTAAAGAACACTATGAGACCACCTCTCTCATGTAAAGAACACTATGAGATCCCTAAAGAACACTATGAGATACTTAAAGAACACTATGAGATACTTAAAGAACACTATGAGATCTTTAAAGAACACTATGAGATCCCTAAAGAACACTATGAGATACTTAAAGAACACTATGAGATACTTAAAGAACACTATGAGATCCTTAAAGAACACTATGAGACCACCTCTCTCATGTAAAGAACACTATGAGATCCCTAAAGAACACTATGAGATACTTAAAGAACACTATGAGATACTTAAAGAACACTATGAGATCTTTAAAGAACACTATGAGATCTTTAAAGAACACTATGAGATCACCTCTCTCAGCTCTAAGCATTCCTGAGGCCTGCTGGAAAGCGATCATGACAGCGTCTCCCACCGTCTGGTGCGGTGGCTTCATCTGATTGTATGCCTGAGATGCCTCCAAGGCAATCTTGAGCTTGTGACCCCTGGCCTTGTAAACCTGTCAACGAGTGATCGCTTACATCAACACATCCTTCTCACATCAGAAGGAAAAGATCGGAAGCTTTCCATTGAAAAACTTTACAAACATTTTGGGAATGACATGGGACGGCAGAACTACTAAGACGATTTAAAGATGTGTGCCAATAAAATGCTATAACAGAGTCCTGAAGCATTCCAAGATGATCAACAAACAATTTGCTCTGATCCTGTGAAATAAAGGACAAGATTTATCTGTTTGCAGAAACAATTGAGGTTGAAAACGCTATTCATGTTCACTTGATGATGCTGAAATGCTAGCTACAGCCCTGAACATGTGCACAGGGGCGATACTAGGTGACAGCCAAAGTCGCCTTGGGCCCCCCCCCCCACAAGACATCACACAGTAACAAGGCATCACACTTGCACATCCTAGTGCATCTATCTCGGGTTTTGCCCAACCAACGTAAAGATAATATGGGAGCATGTTTTGGTTTTGCCATTGTTTTTGTTTTGGCTCACGCATGTACAACGGCAAAAGGAAGAGTGTAGTTGACCCTTGCAGATGGGTGACTTGGCGCCACCCCTTTCCAGTACCACCCCACCCCACTGCATAAACGTCTATGAAGTCAACCAAACATGGCCATCCTCATAGAGGAATTCTCAAAGGTAGAACTTATCAACCAGCTGTAGTCAACAGTCAAAACCACTGCGATGACAAAGAGTAAGGTTAACTACAATGTACATACCTGACTTTGCCAGAGCAGGTCATCTCGGTACGCGACTTTGTTGTCCAAAGTTTCCTTCAGCTCAAGTTTTTGAGTTTTGGGCAGAAAGCGAGCTCTCAAACTAATGTTCAACTCCTTCAACTGCCGATCTAAGCTTTCGTATTTCCTTTGCAAAATTTGCATGTCTGTCGTCTCTTCAAGGGTGAGACCTGATCAAGAAAATTAAAACAAATACATTCCTCAACACATCCAGTGAATATATCATTTATATATATCATTTATATATTAGACACATCCAGTGAATATATCATTTATATATTAGACACATCCAGTGAATATATCATTTATATATATCATTTATATAAATCATTTATACATATCATTTACATATATCATTTATATATATCATTTATATATTAGACAACAGTTTCTTCTCTCAAAATGTTGTTTCGATTATGTTGGAGCTTTCTGCCCCCATCAACACAGAATAAATAGGAGGCAGGCTTCACCCTGCATGTCAGGGCCAACTGAGGCTGAGAGGGATACAATGTCCCAACAAAAGACAGATACTCAATAGAAATTCTCCCCCTACAGGAACTGAACTCAGGTCTTCTGCATGCAATGGTAAAGTGCCTCACCTCTAAACCACAGTTGCCAGTCAAAGAGCTTTGATGTAAAACTTAGAATAAGATGCCTATAAGGATTCAGCAAAGAATGGAATCATGGTTAGAAGACACAGTGACCCTTTCCTAGCCTCCCTATGACGTAGTACAAACTACCCTGCACAAATTTCACTGTTTCGATAATTACCTGGTATCAAACGACTGTCTTTTTTCAGCTGTCGTTTTGGGGCTTCAGCAGTCTTTGGTCTCTTTTCTCTTTCTACTCGAGCAGCTTGGATCTCTTTCAGTTCCTTCACCAGCCTCTCGTTATCTTTTTTCACTACAGCCATCCTAGCAGACCAGTCCCACAAAAAACTGTCAGTCAAAGTCATATCTAAAACTAAACAAATGGTCAACTTTATGGTGTCATTTTTATGTGGCTTGGAGAAAAGAGTAAAAATTAAAGGGTTCGCTGTTACATTACATAAGACACTGGAAAAAATTGTTTCATCACAGTAATAATTTTTCGGGTTTCAAGACCCATGCACAATAATCAATGGTGAACTTATCTACCGCACACATAAAAACGTTGAAATTCGTTTATAACTTTTGAAAACACGTTCCTTTCTATTGTTTTACATCCATCTATCTTTTTTAATCAACCCAATAAAGCCTGACCTTTCTTCCAGCTCATCTGCCCTTTTCTTATAATTCCGAAGGGTGGAAGGTTCAGAAGCCATAGCCTTCAGTTTCCCTTGTAAAAAGGCTGCCTCGCGTTGACCTTTCTTGATAGTCTCAATTGTATCTTCATACTCCTTTTTGATCAGAGTCAGGACTGGTTTGTAAGCTGTAACATGCTCAATAACCTGAAAGAAGAATTGTACCCAAAAAAATTCACTGTTCTTGATAGGATTGTTTTCACAGGAACTGGAAGAGAATTTTCACCTTTACGTAGCATGACTCAGCAAATAGGGTAAACGTATTGGATCATAATTATCATCATCAAGTGACACACCAGAAGCATATTTTGGCAATCATAGTTCATCACTCATTTCTCTGCTCGTATGTTCTCAGACAATCTACGTTCCGATCTTTCCCGTACACTATCTAGTCTTTCACTGTCACCCATCTCTTCAAATTCTCTCAGTGTGATTGTCTTGGGCAGTGCCATCATAAAGGAACAATGCAAAGGGGAAGTGGGAAGTGGGAGTTGGTCTTTTGTACAGGTGCTTGTCTCAGACAGATGGCCATCAGGACAGGCTTGACTGTACATGAAATCCTGAAATTAAATTGTTTTTTTTCTGCACCATGTGATAAGAGATGCTTACCACATTCATTTTGGATAATGGTACCTATAATCCAACTTTAAAACATCTTTTATTCATGATTTTCTCATTTTTTCATTGAAGTTCTCCCCCCCCCCTCCCAACTATCTCTACATCCTGCTGAGACTTACGTTTTTTTCCTTACTGTATAGAGATCTTCACAGAACGGACAAAAGATGTGAAAAAAACTTGTAGTTCCACAACAGTAAATAACTTTGTGAAATACGGTGGAAGAAATTTGGGGAGATCACGACACAAGAAGGCCACATGTTGTACTTTGGTGGAGAAGAGGACAAGCATATGAATGGCGTTGGATTTTTTATTCATAAAGACACCGTGAATACCATCATGGGCTGCCGCCCTATTTCTAGCCGGCTTATTACCATCCGTCTTAGGGGAGTCCCATTCAACATCACTATCATTCAGGTGTATGCCTCGATGTCAGACTTTGATGAAGAGGCTGTGGAGGGCTTCTACGACCAGATACAAGAAGTGATAGACCAGACGCCTAAAAGAGACATCATCGTTGTACAAGGGGACTGGAATGCAAAAGTTGGAAAGGATGCATACAAGAACTGGAAAGGAACATGTGGACAATACTGCAACTCAGAGTCAAACGAAAGAGGTCTACGGCTCCTGGAATGTGCCAGCTATAACAACCTAGTGCTGACAAACATGTGTGGCCAACACAAAGCATCACGGAGATGGACATGACACAGTCCACAGATTGACTACATCACGGAGATGGACATGACACAGTCCACAGATTGACTACATCACGGAGATGGACATGACACAGTCCACAGATTGACTACATCACGGAGATGGACATGGCACAGTCCACAGATTGACTACATCACGGAGATGGACATGGCACAGTCCACAGATTGACTACATCACGGAGATGGACATGGCACAGTCCACAGATTGACTACATCACGGAGATGGACATGACACAGTCCACAGATTGACTACATCACGGAGATGGACATGACACAGTCCACAGATTGACTACATCACGGAAATGGACATGACACAGTCCACAGATTGACTACATCACGGAGATGGACATGGCACAGTCCACAGATTGACTACATCACGGAAATGGACATGGCACAGTCCACAGATTGACTACATCACGGAGATGGACATGGCACAGTCCACAGATTGACTACATCACGGAGATGGACACGGCACAGTCCACAGATTGACTACATCACGGAGATGGACATGACACAGTCCACAGATTGACTACATCACGGAGATGGACATGGCACAGTCCACAGATTGACTACATCACGGAAATGGACATGGCACAGTCCACAGATTGACTACATCACGGAGATGGACACGGCACAGTCCACAGATTGACTACATCACGGAGATGGACATGACACAGTCCACAGATTGACTACATCACGGAGATGGACACGGCACAGTCCACAGATTGACTACATCACGGAGATGGACATGGCACAGTCCACAGATTGACTACATCACGGAGATGGACATGACACAGTCCAGGTGGAGAACATCACAGTCCACAGATTGACTACATCACGGAGATGGACATGGCACAGTCCAGGTGCAGAACATCACAACCAGATTGACTACATCATGGTGAAAAAGCGCTTCCAGCCCAGTGTCAAAATGGGAAAAATACGAACATTCCCAGGAGCAGACGTTGGAAGCGACCACAACCTTGTGATGATGACCTTTCGCCTCCACCTGAAGAGGGTTAAAAAGCAAGGAAACACAAGGGTGAAGTTTGATCTGGAAAAACTAAAGGACCCAGAAGTAGCAGCAGCTTTCCAAGCCATGATAGGAGGAAAGTGTGCTCCACTCACTGTCGTTGATGCTGGTAACAACAATGACACAGACATGGACACGTGGATCAACACCTTCAATACAGCAGTGACTGAAACAGCCAGTCAGATCCTCGGAAAACACTGACGAGTCAATAAGCCCTGGGTCACAACTGACATCCTTAACCTGTGTGACAAAAGGAGAAAACTAAAGGAGAAAAAGGAACAACCAGATGGTGCCAAGGAGTACAGAGCAGTCAGCCAAAAAATTTTAAAAAGTATGAAAAGGGCAAAAGGAAATTGGATCGAGGAACAATGTCAAATAACTGAAGGCAGCCTGAAGATGAACAACAGCAAAAAAGCACATGCACCAATTAGTAAAGGACCTGACATACACTATACAAGGGCACACCACCACCATTTAAGATAAACAAGGAAAATGCCTGAGAGAGAAACAAGACATTTTGAAGAGATGGACAGAATACTGCTCAGAATTGTACAACTACAAAGCCACGGGAAACCCTGAGATACTAAACGTTCCCCCAGCAACCAACATCGATAACCACCCAATCCTTGGAGAAGAAGTTGAAGCAGCAGTTAAAGCACTGAAGAAAGGAAAATCAGCAGGAGTGGACAACATCCAAGGAGAATTGATACAGGCAGGGGAAAGGACATGATAAGCGCTCTGACTGTCATCTGCAACAAGATCTGGCAGACAGGATAGTGGCCGACACCATGGACACAATCACTAGTGATTACACTCCCCAAGAAAGGTAACCTGCAACTATGTCAGAATTACCGCACCATCAGTCTAATAAGCCACCCCAGTAAGGTTATGTTGAAGATAATGCTGAACAGATTGAAACCACAGGCAGAGAAGATCATTGCCGAAGAGCAGGCAGGCTTTAGAGCAGGGCGCAGCACAACAGAACAGATCTTCAACCTCAGAACACTGTGCGAGAGGTACCTCCAACACCAACGAAACCTATACCATATCTTCGTAGATTTTAAAAAGGCCTTCAACAGGGTCTGGCATTTGGCATGCAGCCTAATGGGCAACCATGAGGAAATAGAACATCAACGCCAACCTGATCAACGTCATACAACAACTATACGAC
The DNA here is from genome assembly GCF_000002075.1 of Aplysia californica. Taxonomy (NCBI): domain Eukaryota; kingdom Metazoa; phylum Mollusca; class Gastropoda; order Aplysiida; family Aplysiidae; genus Aplysia; species Aplysia californica. The sequence goes on along the minus strand of NW_004797774.1, from coordinate 228,789 downwards.
AAGGCCTCCAGCGCAGTCTACCTTAACGGCAGCATGGGGGATTGGTTCAGGACAACGGTCGGGGTGAGGCAAGGCTGTTTGCTCTCTCCCACTCTCTTAACTCATTCGCTACGTATTATTTTTGGCTTGTGGACGAATTCTTTTCGGGAGGGCGAAATGAGATGATGACTAGTGCGCAGTTCACAGGTCTTGGGGGCCATAAATTCAAATAAATATCAACATATTATATACCAACATTTTCAGTGTGGTTTGTATAATACATCTGCATTATTTATTTGCGTATTTTTCAACTTTGGTTCCTGTAAGAGGCGATTATACAACACAATTGTGATTGGATGCGGATAAAATTGGAAAATAAAAAATGTATAATCTCAGGTGAAACTAAAAAAATATGTTTGCACCTAGTCAAACGATACTTCAAAATAACCATAACTGTATATAGAACAGGAAAATATTGAAAAATGTGCAGTTATTTACATACATTCCATAATATTTGTACATTTGGATCATAACATCCGATATTGAAAAACAATAATTTTTAAAATAATTTTTTTAAAAAGGATCACAAACAAAAAAAAATATGCGTATCTTATATGGAATTATTCAGAATTGCATTTGGAATAAACCTATACATGTCTTGAGTGGTACTTTTTGATTAATTTCACCCAAAAGTAGTGATTTTGGGGAGAAAAAATATTTTGACAATTTAGATCTAGGCCTAGATCTAGCACTCAAAAATATTGATTTCTCAATTACAGTGCACCGGCAATTTGCGTCCTATAGTATCAATATTATAAAGAAGAGTCCTACATTTCTTTAGTGAGCAAAATAATGATACATTTTGTTGTGTAAAAGTACTAAGACTGGTGTCTGGGCTATAATTTGGGCTTCGCGATAAAACAAAGTCGAATTAACTACGAAATCGTGCTTCAAAACTGAATCAAAACTTCCGATTTTCGGTGGAAACGCTTGACCCGGAAATCAACATTATATTATGACCTTTATTTTAACATGGATATGTGGATTGGAATAGAAACCAAGCTAAAATTGAACGTCGGTTCTCGAGCCGCCGAGGGCGGCTTAGCGTATTGACGGCACTTGAGCCGCGCGGCCCCTCACTGCTCGGCGTAGCGAATGAGTTAAACATCTTCCTAGAACGAATCATGACCGACACTCTGGAAGACCACAATGGAACAATCAGTATTGGAGGCAGGACAATCACTAATAGGCGCTTTGCCGATGACATCGATGGGATAGCAGGAGAAGAACAGGAGATCACCACACTAGTGGAGCGGCTGGACACAACCTCAGCGGCCTATGGCATGGAGATCAGTGCCGAGAAAACCAAGCTAATGACCAATAACACTAATGGCATCAACGTGGACATCAAAGTCAGGGGCGAGAAACTTGAGACCGTCAACAGCTTCAAATACCTTGGATCAATCGTCTCAGATGAAGGCTCAAGACCAGAAATTCTCTCCAGAATCGCGCAAACAACAGCTGTGTTGTCAAAACTGAAGTTTATTTGGAAGGACAGAAACATCAAGCCCAACTCGAACATCGGACTAATGCGCTCACTGGTCATCTCAATATTTTTATACAACTACGAGTTGTGGATACCGACCGCAGAATTAGAGGAAAGGATTCAGACAACAGAGATGAGATGTTAAAGCAAACTCCTTGACATCTCATACAAAGACCACATTTCAAATGCTGAGGAAAGAAATAGAATCACTAACAGCATGAAGATCTACTAACCACAGTTTGAAGAGACGAAAATTAAAATGGTATGGGCATGTCACAAGATCCACAGGACTTGCCAAAACAATCCTACAAGGAAAGAGAAAGAGCGGAAGGCAGAGAAGGAGATGGGAGGACAACATTACAGAGTGGACAGGAAAGACGATGGGTGACAATCTGAGGAAAGCTGCAGAGGACAAAGAGAAATGGCGAGAGCTGGTTGTCAGATGCAGAGGAGCCCCCACGGTTGCCCCTAACACGGGATAGAAGAAGAATAAATAAATGTAAACAAGCCAATCATTTTTTCATCATCAAAAAAAAAAAAATCAAATCACATGTCAAATTCAATCTCTCCAAGATATCACAAATTCCATCGAATGGCCTTATATTATATAAAACCATTTTTAAAAAATGCCACTGTAAATTTAAGAAAACAAAAAAAAGACTACACTCGACAAAAATAAAGAGGAGCTGTCTATATAATCATTAGTAATTAATTGCTCACTTAACTCCACACTTCACACTTCTTATACCAAGCACGGTACTATGCGAAAACCATCAGACATTTCAGAGGGGGGAGGGGATACAGTTTCGTCAAAAAAGTTTCGTCAAAAAACTTTGGTCAAACCCCAAAACTGGTGTCAACAGAGTGCTAAATTTGAAGCTGTAATTTGGGCATGACACTGGACACACCCTCCCCCCCCCCCCCCCCCCTTGCAGGTCCATAGGCAGAGCCCCCCCACCCCCACCCTTCCATTTTTACACATACATGTCTTGTCCTTTTTCAGGATTTGTTATAGAATAAAATAGACGGCCTCGATCAGCTTTTTCTTTTGAAAATAGTTCAGTAATTTTAAGGCAACAATTTTGGGGTTTGTAAACTAAGTAATCTAACCATGGTATTTAATGAAAAAGCGACAGCAAATTGAAACGCATGCGATCTCAATGACGGAAGATATGAAAGAAATTTTACTCATTGTATATCACAATGAGTCTATAAAAATAAACCCACTGTCACCCACTAACTACTGAACTGAAAACAACTCAATCTTGCAGCTCATGCAGCCAGTTAAATAAAAAAGAAAATAGATTTAAACAAACAAAAAAACTAACACTGATCACTACCGTACTTGGTCTAATAAAAAATCCCTGCGCAGACTGTAATTAAATACTAATGAATATATAGAAAATACATCTCTATATTTGTCGCATGTGCACGGAAATTGAGATTATTTAGGTTTTTTGGAATTCAGATGCACATGCAAAAAATCAGGACAATTCGCCACTTAGTTTCTGAGTAATGAGGTCGACAAGTTGTCCAGTGGGTGTTGCCCGGACTATAGTTCTAGATCTAGACCTTAGACAAAAGAAAATTTGTCAGTGAAACCAAAAATCAACTCTTCACAAAGGAGAACTATTTCTTCTCATCATATATTGCATCCATTATTTCATCATTTCAATCTGCTTGACCCACTATATGTGCAGCTCGACCGAGCCTTTAAAATTAAAGCAATAAATTCAACACGGGTAAAATAAAAAGGGAGTCTGTAAAAACTATTCCCTATATTGATAAGGTAATGATAGCAGTTTACCTATTAGCTACCACAGGTAACAGGCAGGTGGCAGCTAGCATGGTAAAGAGAGAAAAGTAAAGGAAATAATAGTAATTATGTAACTTGTAATGATCACGGCTCGCCAAAGCAGCGCCTTTCCTTTTCTAAAGTGGTGGGTTATTTAACTAAACATGAAATGGTTTGTTGGTCAAATCCTATTATGGATTTACTTTTAACATTCAAGCATTATTCTTTTCGAGAAAAATGTTCCACACAGGATGTGGTCTGTTGGGCCAATCTCATTAGGATTTGACCGTTTTAAATTTCTTGCTTCTCTGGCTGCTCTGATTTTAACATTCAGACTCTAAATTTAACTTACTCTGTTAAATACTGCTTTGTATATTAAATATCTCTGCTCCTCGTCCAAGTGGTTCACTTTACTCAGTTCTGCATCAATGAAAGAATTGACATCGCTAAGAAATTCTCGATCTGCTTCTGTTGTAATAATCGGAGGCAGTTTGTAGAAGCCAGACACTGGTGTGTCAGAAGCACTCGACGGTCGAGACATAGCCAAATTGTTTATTAACAGCTTTATGGAAATTCTCCATGCAATGAAACTACGCAAGTAATTTCTGGCACTGAAATCTGTCCATCCCAGCTCGAAGAAAATCACCAAGAAACCTGCGCCATTTGTAAACGCTCGGTCGGTAAGGAACTAAAAAATGTCCTCATACCTTTGCACAGTTCAATGATGTAAAATAATGTTTTTTAAAATAATAGTTAGCCTTAAATGTTCTTTATTTGACAATCTTTAAAAGAAAAAAAATAATTTTTGTACTCAAACAATTTCTAAATTCATATAAAGTAATACTTATCAAGTATTCATCCATATCCTCAAGGAAACGGTTTAGCTTTTGCATAAACATTACAATTCATTTCATTCGCGTTCATTCAAGATGGAAGAAATCGGCCTTGGGGGAAATAATGATCAGAAGGTAGGTTCATTAGTGTCAGGAATTTCCCTCTCGTGATATATTTGTCTTTGAGATTCATAACGATAGTTCAAGGTATTAGTATGCAATGTTTGCTTTTTGTGTAATGTAGTGTGAGAAATTGAGTGAGACTGTCGACTCTTCTTCAAACTCAAGACCAAGAAGCCAAACCCTTCCATTTTGTTCGTATTTTGCTTTGTCACATTCACAAGGCGTACCAAATAGAAATGGATTTGATCTTAGATCTAGATCTAGAGTCTAGATCTAAAATATAGCGGCTGAGGCTCGAGTTACATCAACAGTACACTTTACTTCAATACTAGGTAAATTTTTACTTTCACTCCCGCACACAGATGCACTGTTTCAGGGGTCAAACTGCTGTACTGTTTGAACTGTTTGCTGCAGATCACACATCATAAAGCCACTAAAACTGTCGCAAATCAATTATTTTCAAGACAATTTCAAATCTAACTGTAAAATATAAAATTTTGGGTAAAAACAGGGGGGCATGACCCCCTGTAGCCCCCCACATTTTCTTTTACCCCAGTGGGGCATGCCCCCCTTGCCTTGGTCCAAACCGTTACCATGTCTATCTCGGTTAAAAACAGTCAAATATTTCAAAAACTATTTATTTGCGACGGAAATGAAGTTGATATTCGTGTTCAGCACATCAATATTTAGTATAAAATAGACAACTGGTAGCTGAGTGTGAGATGGGAGGGAAAGTAAAAAAATACCCAATACTAGATCTAGATCTAGAATCTAGATTCTAGATCTTGTAACCCTAACCCTTGTTCAGGGATGCAAATGTTTCAGATTTCTGAACCCTTCCAGGAAGATTCATGTTTTGAGGCGGTGACTAGTCATTTTTTATATTATCTCTACAAAATTGTTGTGCTAGATCTAGAGCCTATGTACGGCATACCGTCACCTTTAGTAGTGTTTTGAGATGACTATTTCCGGAAGTGAACTTTTGTATTTCCATAACTTCGGCTCTTTCAAAAACATCGACCCAAAATTTCGTTTTGTTGAGAGGCCAGCCTTTCCTGTAGGTGTGGGGTGAAGTTTTTAGTCAGATAGTGTATAAAGACAAAGAAGACCCCTATCCGAGACTTGACGCATGTCATGACATGTACCCCATACCGTCATGTGTCGGGTTTTCTGTCATGGTATGTACCCCATACCGTCACGCACTACACCCCATACCATCACCCCCAAATTGAAGCACAACTAGGCGTTTGAAAAGAGGAAAGAAGCAAAGACGAACTCCTTTTGTACAGTGGCAGTGGGCCTAAGACAGAACTAATGTTTATATTGACATACTAAAAAGAACAACCACCAGTACAGACTCACATACATCTTACTCACACATAGATCTAGATCTAGGTACATGAATGTTTCATTTTACTCTTCCACACATATATCACAAACTCATATGAGCATGATCTTCCTCACACACAAGTACATGAATGCTTCATTTTACGCTTCCCCACATATATCACAACAAACTCACTTGAACCAGATCTGTTTAAAATCGCTCTTGTAAAACCTTTGCTAAAGAAGCAAAACTTACATCAGAATGTCTTAAAGAACTATAGACCTGTTTCAAATCTACCTTTTTTGTCTAAAATCCTTGAAAAGGTTGTCCTCGAGCAGCTTCGTCATCATTACAAGAAAACAATCTGTTAGAGCCATTCCAGTCTGCCTATCGAGCTAACCACAGCACAGAAACAGCACTTCTTGAAGTCATGAATCGACATGCTTACTTAGGCACTTGGATATCGGCCCGCGCGGCCCGAGATTTTCGTTCACCTGCGGCCGCCGCGTTTTGTGTCAGAAATCGGGCCCCGTGAGGGGGGTACCTATTTGTTTTGTTTCGTTTATAGTGTTCTTTTCAATTTATGGATTACTTCCGCCTATCAAATTAAAGAGGAAAGAAAGGCGCGTATTATGGCGTTTTCCACTTCGGGATCGGTTGTGTGTGTTCGGAGTTACAAGGAGTTAAAAATAAGGTAAGTTCAAGCCTTTATATTTAAAGAGTATATCTTTTTTTTTTTAGGTACTCCTCACAGTCTTTTCTTCAACCTTTTATCTCTTTTATTTGTTAATTTCAATGTTGTACGTTGAGGCATAAGCGTGTGAGCCCTAATTTAAATAGGTCACTCTCCATGAATGGGCATGACCTATTATCGATCGCGCTGCTGAGCGTGAACCGGGAGGTCATGGCGGCCATTGCGGAAAGCGAACTTAACCCACGCTAACGTGTATTGTTGGCGTTTATTACCTCTTAAACGGCATTGAAGAATGTTTTATAGTAGAAGATATGATTCATTTTAAATTTTGGAATGTAATATGTATCACTGTTGTATAATTTTTGTGAATTTGCACCATGTAACAATCAGTAAGGAGTCTTGGGTGGGGGGAGGGAAATGTAACAGCCTTGGCCTTGTTTTGTTTCTGTGTTACTGTCACTGTTAGACCATCCATTTCACGCAAGTTTTTACTTCTTTTGTGTGCTTATATTGTCTTTAAATATATGTTTTTTCTCTTGTCTAGTCATCTACACCCTCCCTTTACTAGAGTTGTTATAGTGTG
>NW_004797774.1:215946-219266 GCF_000002075.1 Aplysia californica | reverse complement strand
TCAAGGACCAGCTGTGGAGTGCCTCGCGGGATTGCGCTTATCGGGCAAACATTTATCAGGGACCAGAATCTTAAGGGTTAATGCGCACTAGGCTTGTTAGGCAGACAACGGACTTAAAGTCATGGGTCCTAATCGACTGCTACGCGAACTAGTTCCCGGTGACATGAGGCGGAGTGAGTGAGACTTGTTACAGGTGACGCGAGGCGGTGTGAGTGAGGGCTGCGAGAATGCCACGAAAGAGAGAGAGAGAGAGAGAAGGGGGGGACGAGACAAAGTTGTAAACTGACCTGCATTTTAATTTCTTCCTGCCCTGTCTGTTCTGGCACCTCCAAAATTTCTTAAATCCTTTAATGACGAAAATTATGCACTACAATTGCACGTTGTCGTTACATTGGAATGTAAAATCTCTGCTGAATGACAAAAATAGTCATGATAGGAAGCCATTGTTCGACATCATGCCTCATCGACAAACAACAAGTTACAAGGTACTCACCAAAATGAGCGGGACAATGCAGAGATACCCAGATGACCTATCAGTTCAAACAATGCAAATTTGCGCGCGAGCCCGCAATTGCCCATTGTTGCGTAATTTCTTGGAGGCTGTTCCAGCAATGTTACAGACTTGGAAACCATCATCTATAACATGAGTTCGTTGTTGGTCACACTGACTGCTCTGAAACTATGAAAAGGACGAGCTGTTCTCATGGACAGAAGACCAATACATATTACTTGACTGTCGATGCAGCACCGCCATCTGTAAGACAACATCAGCTGAAACTATTATAACTATAGAAGTAGAAAAAAGAGGATGGTGATGCCCAGCAACTGTCACAGAAAGAGATGAAAAACTTCCCACCCTTATTAATGCTCGTTCCCCGCTGTTGACTCACATCACTAAACTGTAGGTCAGTTTCAAGTTAAAAGGACTAGCGAAGAGGAGACAAAACAAATCTGACCAATCGCATCCACGGAAAATCTAAAGTCAGAAGATGCTTTCAGCTCCAATATTTGATCTTCAACATTCATCTACCTTCCAATATCAAAAGAAAGCACTTTCTTGTATCAAAGAAGACTGTCAGGCTATAATCTGACCTTTAACAATCTAGCAGATAAAAGCTGCCACTGCTTCACTTTGAACGAGATATAAATAAATGTGGGAATTTGAAATCGTGACTGCTGTGTACACTCCCATAAGTACTATAACTACACTAGGAAGATGCAGAAAGTGAATCTCTTTGTTGGTGGTTGTCCTGGTCAAAATAAATATTCAATCATGCCGGCGATGGTGCAATATTCTATCATTCAACGCATCAAAACAACATCAAAGAGACTTCACTCAAATTCTTGGAAACAGCTCATTGACCAAACGATGGCGATGCAGTACACAGTACAAAAAGCACAGCAGTGTCAAGGGCAGGGGCGTTTTTGTCCTGACCAATTTTAACGGAGGACAGTCATAAAACTTACAAGAGCAAAACAGCCACATCATGTGACTCCCATTTGAGCATGGAGGTTTGATTGACTTCAAGAAACTATCTGTCACTTGTGTATATTGAATGTTTGCAGAGATTCAGAAAGGGACGAAATTATAAACTGAAGCGATATTATGGAACAGACTATTCAATAACCATTTATTTCCTACAAACCCATCGTACCAAACAGTGACCTTTAAGTCCCAGAAAAATCAAGTCAAAGACGTTCCATTGTCTGCACTGAACCATGAACAGCCTAAAAAAAACAACCCTATTGCCAAATACACTTTTCATCAGACTGGGGGAACACAATGTTCTTTTAACTTTGCCACATGTAACTATAACAAGCTACCTCTGTGTTTTCGCATTGAAGTGCCTTTCCAGATCATTCTAATCTTTCTTAACAAACACTTGCGTTATAGTTCTTTGATAAACGGAGTATTAAAGGCTAAAACGTTTATAAGGTATTACACAAATTCATTACCCCTGCTCAAAATTTATCGTTCTACAAATATTGTTGTCTAAGGGTGGTGCAGAGTCCTGAATGAAATGATCTGTGCGGTACTTGTAATTTTATACTCATTGTATTGTGAAATTCTGCATAAAGCCAGAAGAGAATGACTTGAAGACAAGTAAGAAAGCATAACTCTTTGAGTTATTTATTTACATTTCATATCGTGGAGGTACCAAAGCTGCTCATTGTCTTTTTCTTGCTGTTTTTCACATCTCCAAAATAGATCAGTTTGGCATATTGAGTTGATAAGCCTGTTCAATAATCAAGAATAAAATCCCTTTTTTCTTATATTCTATTACCAAACAATGTGGTGTATAGTCAATCTTGTGTCTTTACGGACATAAGTATGTTCTCACAAACAGGCGTATCACCTATTTTAAACAATTTCTTAAAAACTGATAAAGCAATATCTATAATCGTTATAGGGAATGATAAATCAGCGGTTGTACTATCTTGCCAAAAATGGAAACGAAAAAGCAAATGGTTATGCCACAGCGAGAATTTAAAAAGAGTCCAAAACTTTGAAACGCTCTCCTGGAAAATGCCAAAAATGCTCTTGCGCCCTTTTGTGGGATGGGCGACGATATGTTCTTTTTTTTATTTGAAGTGGACTCCATCATATGTTCTTTTTTTATTTGAAGTGGACTCCATCATATATGTTCTTTTTTTATTGGAAGTGGACTCCATCATATAGGGCCTATGTTCTTTTTTTATTTGAAGTGGACTCCATCATATATGTTCTTTTTTTATTGGAAGTGGACTCCATCATATATGTTCTTTTTTTATTTGAAGTGGGCTCCATCATATATGTTCTTTTTTTTATTAACTCTTGATTTGCTGTTCAGAAGCAATTGTCTGTCTGGGGTTTTTTTTCTTCAGCCTTGTTGATCCATGGGAGTCCCTCTTTATAATTTCTAGAGCTGTTTGTGTGGCTTAGCTTTCATATGCTTTGATAAAACACACCCATCAGTTTCATAAGGGAATCAGACATTCAGTTTACTAGCCTTTTAAGTTTTTACATTTTTGATAATTTTTATTAAAACCAGGACAATTCTTACTTTTACCCCCTCCCCTCCTCTTCTCAACAACGCTTAAACACAAAAAACACATACATATGCACAGACTAAACTGGTGTCTGTGGTGTACGGGTAAGGTGGTTCACTGCCACATGCAGGAGACCCGAGTGCGATTTCTGAGTGGGGCGAAGTTTTATAGAGGATCTCTGTCTGTCTGCTGGGATGTTGTATCCCTCTCTGTCTGTCTGCTGGGATGTTGTATCCCTCTCTGTCTGTCTGCTGGGATGTTGTATCCCTCTCTGTCTGTCTGCCGGAATG